>NC_079418.1:27675809-27683309 GCF_026213295.1 Gadus chalcogrammus | reverse complement strand
CACAAACACACACACACACGCAGACACATGTCATTGAGTATTTAATGCGTCTAACCACATGTTTTATTTCCTTATATACTGACAGGTGTGTTTCCTGAGGCTATGGAGAAAGTAGGATGGTGGTGGTGGTGGTGGTGGTGCAGGTGGCAGTTTGTGGTGGAGGTGGGTGGTCAGCCAAAAGTCAACTCTCACACAAACACACACACGCCTACACACACAAACACACACACACACACACACACACACACACACACACACACACACACACACACACACACACACACACACACACACACACACACACACACAACCTATGAATGGCAATTATGGCGTCTTGAAAAGCACTGTATGAATGCAATTAAATATTATTATTATATTATTAAAGTTATCAAATGGGAAAGATCCATAGTGACCTTCCCCTTTTCTTTCTTTCGTTTGTTGCCAACACAACTGACAACCGAGCTGAGCAGCATCTCACACACATTCAACCACACACAATACACACACACACACACACACACACACACACACACACACACACACCACAGACCCCAACCAGCTCAGATGACGAGGTGTTCATGTGGGGCCTCAACGGACCCCCTCAGCCAATCACGTCTTGATTATCCCTTCAACCAACCCAATCTAACAAGTGCATACTGGTCGGTTTGGCAGACGATTTTATCCAAAGCTGCCTGCATGTGAACTGCAGATACAGGTCATCCAGGAGCAGGTAGGGATCATTCTGAATGCTACAGGTCGACTGTGTCTTTGGGGCTCGAACCCAGAACCTCTTGGTCAAGCTGCCCACCCATCATAGCTCAGGAATAATCGCTCTTTATAAATTGGGTAACTTTCACATGTGGTCTAACAGGAAGGAAACAAGCAACCCAAAACGAAAACTAGGCCAATGCTACTGTGGACAGTTTCAACAGGTCAACGATCAAGGCAAGCTCACGAGGACTCATATCTGACCGAGCATGGATAACTATCTTTACTAGCATCACACAATCATAACCCATGTGTATAACAATAAACATCTCCAGCCTTCACTTTCGGTCTCATTGAACACTATATTTCACCTGATATAAAACAAACAACAGCAGAGCTCTTTCGTGATCAACTACAAGCTACTTAAGGTTGTTAAAAAAATACTTAAGGTTATTGATGTCGTGGCGATGTTGCCTGAGTTCTACTCAAACTGTCAATCAAAAGACTTTCAACTCTGATCTGATTGGCTGAACCCTGCTGACCTACTTTCCCGACTCAACTGTCCGACTCCTCTCCCGCGTTCACCTCTGCTACGACCTCAGCTCCCACCGCCATTCCTCTGCTGTTTACCAATTTTGCGCTCCGTTCTTTTTCCCCCAAACTTCTTCTTCAGCTGCCCCCTCCCTATGCTCTCCTCTCCACTCCTTTATTATGTGGACAGGTACGGACAAGCCGTCTCTCTCTCTCTCTCTCTCTCTCTCTCTCTCTCTCTCTCTCTCTCTCTCTCTCTCTACCACTCTCTCTCTTTCTACCTCTCTCTCTCCCTTGCTCTCCCTTACTACCACTCTCTCCTTTTCTCTCTCTCTCTCTCTCTCTCTCTCTCTCTCTCTCTCTCTCTCTCTCTCTCTCTCTCTCTCTCTCTCTCTCTCTCTCTCTCTCTCTCTCTCTCTCTCTCTCTCTCTCACACTCTCACACACACTCTCTCTCTCTCTCTCTCGCTTGTTGTTTTGAAACATGATCAGCTAAACGACAAACACGCCTCGCTTGTTGACCATGCCCTACGAGGTCTTCTGCCCTCGAGCTGAAACCATAAAGAGGAATGCCTTTAAAAAATCCTCAGTGGAATATAAAACCCCCCAGCCCGGAGAATGCCACCCACGTCTCTGCGGGATTACAGCAGGACATTAAATACAGGCATGGAACTCGCAGGAGAAAAAAAGGCGCTGCTGCGACCAGGGTCAGCTTTTGTTCATATTTTGTGCAGTGAAAGATCAATCTGGTAGCAGAGTGTGTTACAGGAGTGTATTATGCGGACTGATGCATTGTGGGTAACAAATCCCGTTGGCCGATGACCAACCAGGAAGGCTTGGAGGCTTGTATTCCCAGACAGGTGCGTGAGCCACACCACCGCTAAACTGCCGTCTCAACGCGTCGCCCCCAGGGCAAAAGGTTTCTGTTCACGGCTGTTCACACATGCGGGGCTCCAGATTCTCCCACACTCTCTCTCTCCCCGCCCGAACGTCCCGGCCAGCACAGCACAGCACAGCACAGCACAGCGCTGTCCCGACAGGTATACCCTAAAGAATTCCACCGGGCTCCCATAACACCCAGATGATTTAGGGATTCAATATTCTCGACAGTAATTTAAATGACAATCTGCCCTCATTTCTACCACTTCCTGCACGCTGGGGGGAGTCGTCCCCACGTGAAGACGTTTGAAAGGCAAGTTCATGTCCGGTTGACACCCACCACCTCCCACCCCCACGACCCGCTCTCCCTCCCCCCCCCCCCCCCCCCCCCCCCCCCCCCTGACCAGACACAGTGCAGGCACCTTTCCCATTATTCCCTGAATGATTAACTCCACTGTCACTTCCCTGAAGTGGTCAGGCCATAAAAAACAAAACGACAGAGGAGGCCCGCAGAGACAGAGACGCACACCCAGGTCCGCACGTGAAGTAAGGGTAGCAACAACACAGTGTGAACTCTGAACTCTGAACTCTGCTCTGGGCTCGACCCGCCAATCATATCGCAGTCACTCACCCTAATGAACAAGAGTTATTGTAGTCGAGGCTCAAACAGGGTCATTTTGACCAGGGCTGAGCTGTCTGAGTTGAAGCCTGATGAGAGAGAGAGAGAGAGAGAGTGAGTGTGAGGGAGAGAGAGAGAGAGAGAGAGAGAGAGAGAGAGAGAGAGAGAGAGAGAGAGAGAGAGAGAGAGAGAGAGAGGGAGAGGGAGAGGGAGAGGGAGAGGGAGAGAGAGAGAGAGAGAGAGAGAGAGAGAGAGACCATCGCTTCACTGCTCGTTTGCATGCATGCTGGGATTTAAAAGGGGTGAGGGGGGTACTGGGGGGAGATTTGCATTCCAGGTTGGAGGAAGAGACGTTGGGGGGATGGGATGGGGGGGGGGAGCTGGGCATCCTGTATGTCGCCTCCCCCATCTGTGGTTAAGGCATGTGCATGTGCATAATAAACACATAATAAACACACACACACGCACACACACATCTGGTAAACACACAAAGGCCCAGGTGATAAGACAGACAGGTGTAAACAGGGAGAGAGGGAGGAAGGGAGGTAATAGACTTGTGTATTGTGTAAATGACTGTCGTACTGTAAGATCAACAAAATGATCTTTACTTATTTGATCAAAATATATGATTTTCTTGGATCCCTTTGTTTTTGTATTGATTATGGTCAACCAACCACTCAACCACTATTTCATTGTGAGTTAAAACTACACAAAACGTGGTTGGGACGTGTTGGCGTTGAAAACGTTGCATTGGGAATTGTGAGCACCAATAAACGTATGCATAGTATGTGTACACAACATGCCATGCAGTGTATAGGATGGAACCATCTCCCTGCGCCTCCATTGGTGCAGACAGACACACTGCAGTCAGTGTGCAGGTGAAGCCCTGCCATCAGACGCAACAGTAAATCAGATAATCCAAATAACACCCCCCTGGCTATCTAGCACCGCGTCTGACTGAATATGCACTACCACACCCCCCCCCCCCCACACACACACACACACACACACACACACACACACACACACGCCCCAGACTGACGAAGAGCGGCCATAGTGTGTGCACACGCACACACACACACACACGCACACACACACAAACACACATACAGTGACTTGGCATATTAGTACACTGAGTCACACCAGCCTCAGACAAACTCGGTTACAAACATCAGGGCTGTAACCTTTTGCACTGAATGCATCATCACATGAGACAACACACTTACAAGTACACCACCCGCATCTGTGGCACCCTCCCCTGAGTTCTGCGAAGCAAACCAACGGCTATATGTTTCCTGAGTGCTGGACGGGTCTATGACCTGACTGGGGAATGTTAGAATGGGACTGTCTGGCTGTTTCTTGGGAAACACGGTCAACAGCCTTGGCCAATAAGAAGCAGGTCTGTTTTACTGGACAAACATGAGCCTCAATCGCATGCATACACACACGCACATGCTCGCACACACCCACAGACACACACACACACACACACACACACACACACACACACACACACACACACACACACACACACACACACACACACACACACACACACACACACGCAAACACATAAACACACTTTTAAAGAAAGCAGGAGAGGGAAAGAGTTACACTTTACAGGGGATTTACAATGAAATACAATATTGAAAGTCAATATTAAAAGGTGTATTGTATTCCACAATATCATAGAATTCCCTATGTATACGTGTATGGGATTCTAGAGTTTCAAGTGTTTCAGATATACATTGGGAATCTGGATGCTCACGTCCAACGGCCACTGAAATACTACTGCAATGTTTCCAAAAGCTTCCAGCCTGCAACTGTAAGGATAATGAGTGTGTGTGTGTGTGTGTGTGTGTGTGTGTGTGTGTGTGTGTGTGTGTGTGTGTGTGTGTGTGTGTGTGTGTGTGTGTGTGTGTGTGTGTGCGCGCGTCTGCACGGTTGGAGCTGTGTACAGTTTTTTTTTAACAAGCCTCTATCCAACATACTCCAGACATGTACTTACCTGCTCCTCTCAGCAGATACACTGTAACCATCCCGCTGAAAATGCTCATCTGTGTGTGTGTGTGTGTGCGTGCGTGCGTGCAGTGTGCGTGTTTGTGTGTGTTTAGGGGGGAGCAAATGCGCACTCTCATTAAATATTAAAGTCTTCAAACATGAGTGAAGCTTTTTTTGTATGTGCTTCCTTGTATATGTGTGTGTGTGTGTGTGTGTGTGTGTGTGTGTGTGTGTGTGTGTGTGTGTGTGTGTGTGTGTGTGTGTGTGTGTGCATTTGTGCATGCATAAGGATGTCACAAGCTTTCTATTCTTCCATGAACCAACTTCTTTAATATCCAATGTGAACACAAAGGGAAAAAAGCAAGACTCTGTTCTAAGAATAAAAACGACAACAATGCAATAAGTATTATTAAACACAAGACAGACGGACACACAGGCAGACAGACAGACGGACACACAGGCAGACAGACAGACGGACACACAGGCAGACAGACAGACGGACACACAGGCAGACAGACAGACGGACGGGAAGACGGACAGACAAACACACAAAACAGACAAAGCGACAAAGCAGCTGATGCGTCCGACGTGAACCTGCACTCTCCGTGTGTGCGTGTGTGCGTGTGTGTGTGTGTGTGTGTGTGTGTGCATGTCTGTGTGCGAGTGTGTGAGTGTGTGTGTGTACCTCATCAGGGGTGTCAGTACACCGCCTGCTGTGCGGCAGGTCGGCAGCGGGGCATGACTCCGGCCCCAGCCGGGGGGTCGGACGGCGCTGACGAACTATCCATCTCAGCCTTGTGTTCCTCCCGGCTTCCCTCCTCTCCCCCCCCCCCCCTCACCTCGTCCCTCCTGTGCTCCCGGTGGGCGCTGCTGTTGGCAGGGGTCCACCCCCACGACGATAAACTCCACTCGCACACTTTCCAAGCAGGGCCGACAGGTAACGGTCCGGCTCTCTGTGCCGCGGGGGGACGGCCGCGGAAGATAAGCAGCAAAGCAGGTTGGCGAGAGGCGACGCCACCGACCGCTTCTCTCTCCGGGCTGCTTAGAATGCAGCTCCACTCTCTGCACTCCCCTTCGCTCCCTGGCTCGCTCTCCTGGCTTGTTCACATTGCTCTCTCTCTCCCTCTCTCTCTCTCACTCTCACCCTCCCTCTCCTGTCTTGTTCACATTGCTCGCTCTCGCTCGCTCTCTCTCTCTCTCTCTCCCTCGCCCTCCCTCTCCTGTCTTGGTCACATTACTCTCTTGCTCTCACCCTCCCTCTCCTGTCTTGTTCACATTGCTCTCTCTCTCTCTCTCTCTCTCTCTCTCTCTCTCTCTCTCTCTCTCTCTCTCTCTCTCTCTCTCTCTCTCTCTCTCTCTCTCTCGTTGGCGAGGTGCTCTGCTGGGTTCTCCTCTCTTCCCACCCCTCTTCCTCCCGGTCCTAATAGTTATTTAGTGTCTCATTTCAGCACCTGCTTAGACACAGCACCAGACAGAGAGGGAGAGGGACACAGGGAAAGCCTACAGCTACTTTGTGGCAATGTCTGTATGATTGTGTGTGTGTGTGTGTGTGTGTGTGTGTGTGTGTGTGTGTGTGTGTGTGTGTGTGTGTGTGTGTGTGTGTGTGTGTGCGAGTGCAGGTCTGTGTTGAAAAGTTTGGGGAAGGTGCAATGTTTATTAGGCAAAAATTTATTTTGTGTGATTGTTTGTGTATGTGTGTGTGCCTTTTTGTATGTGCAAAATAATTAAAACGTGCACAGTTGCTTCGGTGTACTACAATGCATTCGCTATAACTCTAACCGTGTCCGTGCACAATGCGCACGTACACTCACAACTAAAGTCCAAACATGTTTGAGAACCCATCGCTGCTCAGATTGTGTATCCACAAGCTTGGGGCTTGGCTTACACAAGCCTGGAGCCTGGAGCTCTGCCCCCACAAGCCTGGAGCCTGGATCTGGGCTTCCACAAGCCTAGAGCCTGGATATGGGCTTCCACAAGCCTGGAACCTGGTGCTGGGCTTCCACAAGCCTGGAGATGGGCTTCCACAAGCCTGGAGCTGGGCTTTCACAAGCCTGGAACCTGCAGATGGGCTTCCACAAGCCTGGAGCCTGGAGCTGGGCTTCCACAAGCCTGGAGCCTGGAGAGGGGCTTCCACAAGCCTGGATTGTGTTTTCATTGGTAAAATGCAAATTTGAACTCTACGTTCGCTCCCCACCTCCCAACTCGGTCCTGCTCCCCCCCGTTAACCTCATTATTCACTAATCAAACATGAAGAGGACCGGGGGGCTGTGTATGGGGGGGTTAACCACAGGCCAGTCTTTCACACTGGATTTAAAGAAAGAGCCAAACTGGCTCCAAGCCAGTTGGTTCAAGTTCACTTAGAGCTCAAAGTTTGTGAGACAGTTTAATGTGGGGAACTTTTGTTTAAATTGATACGATTATCTTAATATTAAAGCTGCACTATGAACTTTTTTTGGAGTAAGGAAAATCCCTGGATGGACTGGCTCGTGGGTGGGAGCGTTTTATTCTCGAGAAGCTTTCTCGTTGATAGGCCTATACTTATATAACAGAGTAAATAGCTGCAGTAGAAAAATGACATAGTGCAGGTATTAGTGATGGGGGAATACAAATAAGAAAGAACCATTCATTAACCTGTACTAATTAATTCATTACCACTTGTATCGTCAGCATAACAAAAACAAAAAGTTAAACCACACAAAATACGAAATCGCACCAAAAAAATCGCAATATAGCATCACACATTTCCGAATCCTGACCCATGCA
>NC_079418.1:27565809-27670809 GCF_026213295.1 Gadus chalcogrammus | reverse complement strand
AGAACGTGCCTTGACCGACAATTGTGGATATCAAACAATACAAAATGGTAGGACCGATAACTACCACTAAGATGTGTTTGGTCACAGTTTAGTAATCTGTCTGTAAAGTTTAGTATTCTGTATGTACAGTTTAGTAATCTATATGTACAGTTTAGTATTCTCTGTGTACAGTTTAGTCATCTGAGTGCACAGTTGAGTAATCTACAGTTTAGTATTCTGTGTGTACAGTATAGTATTCTGTCTGTTCAGTTTAGTATTGTGTGTACGGTTTAGCAATATGTCTATTCAGTTTAGTATTCCGTGTGTACAGTGGGTACTGCGGGTACAGATCAACAGACACATAGATTCATTTTAACTTGTGACCCCAGCTCCGGCATTTCAAAAAGAGTTAGCACACTTTTAGCCAACTTTCTTAACAGGAGTCCTGGAGGCGATGTCCGCCGCATGCTGAACTCACGTTGGCGATGACGGAGAGGTGCGACAGGGCCTCCAGGATGTTGAACCAGGCGCCGATGTTCTGCGCACGCTGGGCCACCGGCCGGCGGTACTCACACACAAACTTGTGGGCGTCCAGGCGGACCTCGGCCCAGTTGTTGAGCAGAGCGAAGAGGGGCGCCAGGGGGAAGGCCGCCACGAAGATGGTGATGAAGCCAAACTGCAGCACTGGGGAGAAAAAACAACAACAACACAACAGATATAGACACCAAATCAGTTGGAATAGAATACAAATATTTTGATAAAAGGATAAAAATTATATACAGATTTATTTATTAAAAAAACGTATCATTTAAACACGGTAATCATAATAAAAATTTAAAGCATTTGATAAATACAATTTTTTTTTTTTTTTTTTTTTTTTTTACGAATACAAAGTACAACTTAATACTTGTGATTCCTGTTGCTATTCTGTCTTGGTTTTCCTATTTTTTTCAAACTAGGCTGCAAACCACTGTTGCTTTTTGTGGCTTCTCCAATTGCGACTATAGGCTTTGATTTTCCTCATACTGACTTCGTTTCGGATAAAACCGTCTGCTAAATGACTCAATGTTAATGCAATGTAAACGTATTAAAAATGTAACGTGAATTTAAAAGGTACTAAGAGAGTAACCAGACACTCCAATACAGCTTAATACCACTGCTGTTTCCTGATTGGTTTAAATGAGTGTCAGGTGACTTTACATCCTGCAGAGCCCAGTGGAGAGAGCAGACAGTGGCTTTGAGTAAGCATGATTTGGTAAATGAACATTGCATCTTGTCCTCTATTGCAGAATAATCTCTCCCCAGTCTAGATAGTCCCAATCAACTACTGAGCTTTAGTACTGTAAACAACATGTTGACGTTTTCCTACCTTTATTGTATGAGTTCTTAAACCTTGACTCCACTACCCTCGTAAGCCCACTGTATGAATGTATAGATCTTAAACCTGTAAAACACTTTTAGCTTCTACTTTTGGTGTTGGTACACACCCATCTCCAGGTACTCATCGAACAGGCCTTCCTCTTCCACCAAACGGTAGTCTTCCTCCCAGCGATGAAGATCACAGCCCCCCCTCACTTTATCCAGGGAGCGTTTCTGCTGCCAGGACTTCACCTTACTATCGAGAGAGAGAGAGAGAGAGAGAGAGAGAGAGAGAGAGAGAGAGAGAGAGAGAGGGAGAGAGGGAGAGGGGGAGAGAGGGACAGAAAGAGAGAGAGACAGAGATAGAGAAAGAAAAAGAGCAAGAGAGAGTGGATAAGAGTGAGAGAGAGAGAGAGAGAGAGAGAGAGAGAGAGAGAGAGGACAGAACACTGTAATTGAGTTCTGAAAGTCTCCCCTACTTACTTGGAGGGGCTGAACCATACATATTGCGACTTTACAATAAAATGAATAATACATAATTCATAGCAATACATACGGGATGACAAACTCCTGAACGTTCCCAATGAGTTGCTTTCCCACCATGATGATGAAGAGTTGTTCAGCTAACTCTATAAGGCAGCCCCCGGGGCCACACTGAAACACACACACACACACACACACACACACACACACACACACACACACACACACACACACACACACACACACACACACACACACACACACACACACACACACACACACACACACACACCCCAACAACCCAAACCCAAACACACACACAGAAAAACAAACACACACACACACACACACACACACACACACACACACACACACACACACACACACACACACACACACACACACACACACACACACAAACACACTCTTAGGAATATAAACCATGATAGATAGAGCTTAATATATTCCGGCGGCACATCTTGTATCAGTGTATACATGAATGAACAGAGGGCACTTACGTCTTCATTTCTCATTCCCAACAAGGTTCCGTAGTTGCTAGGGTAACCTACATATCTGACAAAGAAACATGTGGGTTTAAATTCGGCCCCAGCCACCACTCTCTTTGGTTGGAAAACGAATCGGATGCAGCCGGAGAAGAAAGCCTTGTTTCCTCACTCACCTCCCTTTGAAGAAGGCGACGTAGAACGGAGAAGAGTAGAAGTTGACAAACTGGAAGACAAACACCTTGAAGGTGAAAGCGTCCTCATACTCGGTTTGTGTCCGGTGCATCTCTGCCACACACGCACGCAAAGGCACACACACACACACACACACACACACACAGACACACACACACACACACACACACACACACACACACACACACACACACACACACACACACACACACATGCATAGAGAGGTCTTAGACTGACATACAGCTGAGGTTGATTGGGGAATTCTACAATGCTTAGGGCAGGGGTGCCCAACCTTTTTTGACCCAAGATCTACTTTTCAAGTAGCCAACCTCCCGAGATCTACCAGCAAACCTACCTTCAAGCCGGGGGGGGGGGGTAGAGAACAATTGTTGACGGGGGGGGGGGGGGGTTGTATCGTGAACCTACGGACTTCAGTGGGGGTTTCATTCCGTCTGCGCACGGCACCTTCTCAACGATAATCAATAATCTTCCTCCCACTCAGGGTGAAAATGGTAGGTCTTAGCTTGTTTCCCCTCAGCCATGCCAACGTTTAGGAGTGTGTAACTACTGTTGACGGCTTTCAACTGCTGTTAACAGCACATGCGCTACCGCGCAAATTTAATTTCATTAAAAAAAAAAAAAAAAATTTTTTTTTTTTTTCTTCACCCCTTCGCGATCGACTTGGGATCTGTCGGCGATCTACTGGTAGACCGCGATCGACTGGTTGGGCACCCCTGGCTTAGGGAGATCATTTTAGGCCCATTGGAATGTTTGTTTGCATTTTAACGTTGGATCTGGGTCAGAGTCGGCTTCCTTTGAAGAAGACAAGACGAGACTTCATGAATTATCCCATGAGGGAATTTCAGGTTTAAACAGTGCAAGTCAAGGCAGAATAACAAAATCGACAAGATACAAGATGTAAACAGTACATCTACTGGTTACATCATATGGCTATTGTCGAGTAAAATACAATCAATAAACTATAAGTTGACACATTTCAACGAGAGTGAGCTGTTTTTCTGCAGCACGGATAAAACCCAACACCACGAAACCCATACTGAAATCCTGGGGATATATCAACATGTCTATGGGGGAGAAGGAGGAGAAAAGAGAGACGGAGGGGAAGGGGAGTAGTGTGAAGGTAGCGTCGAGGTCAGAGTAGAGCTCTGCCCTCATCACGACTGCCGCTCACCCCATTTGGTGAGCTGCTCTGCGAGCGCGGTGTACACCTGACCCATGAGCAGGATGAGCCCCAGGTTCACCAGACTGCCCGAGATGGTGGCGATGTTCCCGGCCTGCAGAGAACACAACGTGCCCCCCAGCAGGGGACGATGAGCTCAGCTTTTTGACGCCTGAAAACGTCTAAAAACGTTGAAATCACCTGGACGCATCACAGAGGGATGATTCCACCACACACATCTACCAAATAATCTGTCTGGGGAAATAGTCAGAGTAGATAAAAATACATGTCAACCTCAATAAACTGAGTTTGAGGGGACTGAAGGATTTAGGATTGTAGAGTTTAGTCTGAAACCCCCGCCCCAAGTGTAGTTTGTACTGCGAGTGTAATTTGTACCTCCTCAAAGTCTGCAACGCTGTAGCGTTGCTGTAACGTGTGGATGGTCATTTATCAACCCGCCTGGCTCCGTAGCTGGAGGGAAAACCGACTCGACCCGTTCATTCGGTTTGAAGGAGTAGAATGATTATTACGGGAGACTAGGGGAGATTGCAATGGGTTTGCAATTGATACAGGGATCTAGGTTAATTGCTCCCACTCGGCAGAAGCGTTAATAAATCTCCTCTTAAGTGTTTCTGAGGATGGACAGGGTTTTGGAGAAAGATTTAGACTAGAGCCTGCTTGAAAAAGCCAATCTGGATATTATACCTTTCATAAATGTAATTTCCGTTTGAATAATAGTTTGTACGTTCTCAAATATTGAAGCCTATGGTAGAAGCAGAACATTTCTTCACACCGGCCTTAACAGACACAGACAGTGAATCAAGACGTCCAGATGGATCAGTCGTACCTGAGTGCGCAGTACGGGGTTCCCCGTGTGGAACATCATCACGCTGATGATGCCGCGGTACATGATGACGGTCACCAGGAATATCACCACCACACACAGCTGTGGCGCAACAACACACAAGCCCACGCACGTCAGAGCACGGCCAGTTTGGGGTAATGCAATAAAAACATACTTATACATATGCTGATCTAATCAGTGCTCGGTGATCGCTTTTCATGCACTTAGCACACGTTGAAGAGGAGGACTGTCTCATACTACAACAGCACTCTTTTGTGTGAGCCAGCATGACATTTCCCCCTCGAGCGAGATGGATTCCCAGAACCAATCAGGGAAGAGATAAAATCTAAATCGGCTCACACAGAGGCAGGCGCAGTGAACAAGAAACCGATGTTCCCCATTGATACACTGGTATAAGACGTTCTAACAGCCCATTCCACTGACTCTCAGCTGGCGGATGACTAACATTTCTAAAGAAATACGCTCAAACAATACCTCTTAAATCCTACCTCCAGCCACTTTAAAGGTGACATATTATACCACCAGGTGTGAGTGTGTCAAGCCGTGTCCACCTAGACGTATGACGGATAGATGAGCAACGTTTGCTACAGTCCACTGGGCAGGCTGGTAGACCGATCTATCCAGCACACATCGAGGTGGATTTTCAAAAAACGTCTTGTTATGGCTAATCACACTCACACCTGGCGGTATAATATGTCACCTTTAAGAGGTGATAACAACAGTCTGGTGTCCATGCGGTTTGATCAACGTGTCCGGGCGGACTCACCATGATGATGATGACCATGGACGCGGTGAACATGCGGGTCAGACGGTCTTTCTTGGGGAAGTACGGTTCCTTCACCCCCGTCACCGGGTTGTACTCCCGGGCGGGCGCCATGGCGACGAACTCTGGGCGAGGGCGTTCCTACGAGGCCAGCCATGAGAGATCAAAGTTAGATTGGATATGTTTATTCGAAATGTATGATGCTCATTGGTTTTAAGACTTATTATGTATTATGGAAAAAAAATAGTATCTAACTAAACTAAATGAAAACGAAATAATGTACATATTAATAAAACAAAATAAAGAGCATGTTTGAGGAGTCTTTATACTGTATGGATGTGAGGAGAAGAGAAGGAGATGTGAAACCTCTTCTTCGTGGAAGTCCATGCAGTCCCAGTGGTGGGCCAGGGTGGCCATCTTGCGTTTCCAGAACTCCAAGAAGGTGACAGCCCAGAAGGACATGAACACACTGAAGAACACTGTGCCTGGATGGTCAAACAGGTAGCCCAACTGCAGCAGACAGGAAACAGGAAACAGGAAACCAACAGGTTACCCAACTGTAGCCACAAGAAACCAGCATGTAGCCCGACTGCAGTAGACAGGAAACAGGAAACCAACAGAACCAAACTGCAGGCATGAGAACATATTTTTTTCCTAAAATAAACCAAGGTCGTTCAGAAAAATCGAAAGTTTAACTGAAGTGAGAAAGATGAAACAGGATAGCTGCAAAAAAGTTGTAACTGACTTTACAAAGAATGGCTACTACAACCAAATATATATTCAATTCATTCCAAGAAAAACGGTTCATTTAAATCCACCAATCAATAAATAGGAGGATCCTTGAAGACCTTGGCCATGGGGCAGATGTCGGACATGTTCCAGGCCTTGCAGGTGTTGCAGAGAGGACACATGAGGTAGCTGGCTCCACTGGTGCAGATCTCCTGCCTGTGGGACACACACACACACACACACACACGCGCGCACACACACACACAGACACACACACACACACACACACACACGCACACACACACTTTCATGTCACAAACCTCTCAATGCTGATTCGCTGCCCTTTTTACTGCATGAGTGGTCATGAATTAATGGGTCAAATATTTTGATTAAAATCAATCTGTTGCTCCAAAGAACAAATATTCATTTTAGCACATATGTATTTGTTTCCATTCACTTTTTTTCAGGTGCTGAAACCATGCAAAAACACACTACTTTATGAATTAAGTAACGAGGCTAGAGTATGCAGTTTAGTTTAGAAGCAATTTCTGTTGAGTTTTTGCAGTTGGGTAATTTTTTAATCTAGGTTACTCTTGTTTCTCCAAATTGCCTTACATAGCTTTTACTATGGACATATTATATATATTTAAATAATTAAATATAATTTTAGTCACACCCATTATTCATATTCTCCATATGCTAAGAGCAACAAGAGGTGATCCAAAAGCACTCTGCTTCTCTGAAGTCTATATATATGAGACTAAATGAACACCAGAACATAACATAATGTGTATAGGGAGGGAGTCCCCTATTTGTCGTGTCCCAAACAGTTAAATATACAACGAAAAGCACATCAAAATGCGTTGCAAATATCAGAACGAAAATCCTAATAAGATAAGATAAGATAAGATGAGATGAGCCATACTCACGCTGGCTCATTGCTGGCCAGGGACAGAACTCCTGACAGAAAGACAAGCAGTCCCACCAGGGCAGCTGGCAGGAGCCAGGCTGTGTAGAACCCTGCAGAACCAGACACACTTCAGAGCTCCACAAATGACGCCCACACTGGAAGAGAACCAGCTGCTCTGTACTGGGGATAGTACTGGTACTGAGGATGGTACTGGTACTAGGGATGGTACTGGGGGATGGCCCTGTGGCATGCTGGTGGCGGTTTATGATTAATATGCCAATCAAGACGGGCTTGAGTTCCATTCAGGGTGGAAAGTGCATCTTCCTATTGAAAGCATTCTGCAGTTAACGAGAGAGAGAGAGAGAGACGGAGAGAGAGAGAGAGAGAGAGAGAGAGAGAGAGAGAGAGACAGAGAGACAGAGAGAGAGAGAAAGAGAGAGAGACAGAGACAGATAGATAGATAGATAGAAAGAGAGAGACACAGAGAGAAAGAGACAGTGAGACAGTGAGACAGAGAGACAGAGAGACAGCAGCAGATAGAGAGAGAGAGAGAGAGAGAGAGAGAGAGAGAGAGAGAGAGAGAGAGAGAGAGAGAGAGAGAGAGAGAGAGAGAGAGAGAGAGAGAGAGAGGGAGAAGAAGAAAGAGAGCGAGAGACAGACAAGAGACAGAGAAAGAGAGACAGAGAAAGATAGAGATCCTACCCAGCCAAGCAAAGTAGATGGCGATCTTTTCTCCAAAGTACTCCCGGATGTGGTCCAGAGGCTGATATTTGTACCATTTGGACCATCGAGCCCAATACTGGAACAGAACCTGCCTTTTGTTCAGCTCATCGGGACTAACCTCCGATGTAGGGAGCTGGTATTTGCCCTAAATCAAACATAGAACAGATTGATTTGTCTTGCTATGTACTTTAGCCTGCATGAAATAATGTACATAGTTTGAAGTTAAGTAAACATGTTGGTTTTTGTTTCCCCACATCATTCCCTGAAGTTGAAAGCATCAACTATTGAAACTATTCTCTGGAGTATTCCGATTATAACAGTCAAATGTTCTCTCCTCAAGATAGAAAAGCATTAACACAAATAGAGCGTAGAAGAAGTAAGAAATACAAACACAAAAATAAAGCAGGGCAATACTGTAACATTTTGAAATATAGATTAAACATATGCAAAAACGATGTAACTATAAAATTGGCTCAGATGCCTGGACATGGTGCAATAAATTGAAATATGAAATATTGTGGCATGAAAATTGAGAGAATGGCAAGAAGTGGAGGAGAGCAGAACTATGTCTTTAGCCGGACTCTTCCATCATCTCACCTCATGCAGGGGGAAGGCAGCAGAGTACGCCCCTTCGGTCAGTAGCCTGGCCACGCCCACCTCCGCCCTCCTCCTCTTGCCATAGGCTGTCTTCGCCAGGATCTCATACACCTGGAACGGTAAAAGAGAAACCGTCCCGCTCAGGTATAAAAAGATTTAGTTCTGTGAGTCACCGAACGATATGACCATTTCCATCACTGGTCTGAGATTTGCTTTTACCATTGATCGGATTTGGACTAATGACGTTGATGTTCCTAATTATTATTTTTAACACCCATGTGAAGCATAAAAGCCGAGGATGAATGTTCCCCATTAAGACCATTATGAAGAAGATGGATGAATATTGAATATTTTTAGGATGAGGTCAAGGGCTCTCCACTCACAATGCGGTGCCTCTGTGTGCTTGAGAAATATGTTTCATGGTTGTTACAGCCGAGGAACCTGAGAGAAGGTTAAGCAAAAAAAAGAAAAAAGCAAGAGCAGTAATATGCTTGCAGTTTCAAGGTAAATCAGCAAATCAGATATTGTATCCTACTCAGAAAGCCCCACACCTGTCCATTTTCGACTTGCGGAAGTTACACGTGTAGTAGTCTAGCGGGCGTCTTGGCACGTACTCTGCAAACACATTAGGTATGCACAGCCTCTTCATTATCCGAGCGGACGTGTTAAAGTCTGGGCTCGGTTGCACCTGTTTGCCAAACACAAGAAAATAAGTTAAGCTAATTTTAATGAACACTCTGACCAGCAAACGCTGAGATTTTTAATTCTGGGATTTTTCAGAATTTTTCAGAATTCCCAGAATTTTTCCCAGAATCCCTTCCCAAAGCGGACCTGCAGTGGCGCTCTGATGCACATCTCCTCCGCGTGGTGGACCAGCACCTCCCAGGGCGCGCTCAGCTTCAGGAAATTAATTGTTTTCTTCTCGTTGGCTGTTTCCTCCTGGTGGTGTGAATTACAGTAAGGAACACCGCTGGAAAGTGTTAATATATAGCCCAGCCTCCAACAGGAGGGTGATACGTTCAAAATGCATTCAATGGCTGCTCGAGAATACTTTCTCGTAGGTGACACTTTATGATGACAAAAGCCATCGCTGAACCAGAATTTGGTGTACGGTCATTTATGGTAAGAATCTTCATGACGCCAAAACCACGAAGTGTCACTACAATAAATGACGTTTCCACCAAATATTGGTTCAATGGAGCAGGATCATGGTGCGTGTCTTATAGGAATCGTCAGAGGAACAATGGGTGATATTTTTCCAGTAAACCTTCACAATTGGGCCCTTTACCTTCTCCAGGAGCAAGCCTGCAGTCTGCAGATTCTGGACGAATCTCTCCCTCCACTGGGCCAACAGTTCCTTGCGTTGCTGCGAGCTGGTGGTCTTCTGACTGGGCGCCGGCTCCTCGCCGTCGGCCTTGCGCTTGGAACGCCGCTTCTTCCGATGACGGACCTCCCACACTAGCACAAAGTCTGTGGCAGGAAGGGAGCAGAGAGAGTCGGGAGACGGGGTGGTCAGAGATTAACGGCTGACCTAGGGGCTCCGGTTGGTGATCCAAACAGCCCACACGTCTTAAGTACCTATTTTGGTGCGTCCATCCTTGAAGTAATTTCCCGGGCTTAGTGGTGGCTGCTGGGGAATCTTCCTATCGCTAGGAACACGGATGGGTTCTTCCTCCTCCTCCTCCTCCTCCTCATCAGCATCATCCTCTGAGACCTCATTATTGGCCGAGGCTGAAAACTAGGGATGCGGATACACTTCAGTCGTATCATTAGCTCGTTATAACCAGGGACAGATCCGTTCAGAACACAGCAGTGAGGGAATATTGTTTTGTCGCACTTGTCGGTTTGACACGTTTATTGCAAACAAACAGGAATCAGACATCAGAATATATAGATCTGTCTCGCAGCTGTAATGAAACACTGTTGAGGAGGGACCAGATCGGTGAGAACCAGATCACCTCAGGCTGAGTGACTTGCGAGCACTTATCTGCAGTTTCTTCCACACCATTACACAAACACACACGCACAAGCGTTCAGGGTTAGAAACGAGCGCATTTCACGTTGTTTTTTTTTGCAAGAGTGTGCGTGGGAGCGCTTACGTATCGACGGGGGATGTAGGCTGCGTTCTGTAGGCTGCCGTAGCTGCCGTCTGCCGCCTGCTCCCCGTCCACGCAGCGCACATCCAGGAGACACTCTCCGTCGTCAAGCCGCAGCCCAGAGCTCTTCTTCAGCATCACTCAGGGAGGAGAGTCTACCGCGCAAATGGTTTGGTTACAAGTCACCATCGGCACTGCAGGGACAAAATGAGGCACTGTGGCCAGCCCACATTGTGTGTATCTGGTTAAATATTTAAAAGATGAAAGCAAATGCATTTTGAAGATGAAAGGCAGAACATGGGTGGTGGATGCCTGTTCAGTACTGTACCGTTTCTGATGCTGGAATGGAGCTGGGAGGGGAAAAAGGCAGTCAGTCAGTCAGTCAGTGTGGGTATGTTACAATCTGCGCTCCTCTTTTGTCTCTCTCGCTCTACATCTCCCCCTCTCTCCTCTCCCCCACAGGGCACTGGCAGAGACAGAATACCGTAATCCACATAAAACGGGGACAGGAGGTTTCAGCAGAAGGAGGGAATTAAGTGCCTACTAGATATCCACCCAGAACGTAAATAATGCATTAGTCACTCAGGAGGATACGATAGGGTTTGACAGCAGAGCATGAGCTCATCCATCAAACCAGACTACAGGGAAACCCCATTTTATTCAAAGGATTCCAACATCCAGATCCACAATATAGGCCTCCACACCCATATAGTTAACCCCCTGCAGGAGACTCCGTTAATGAGGGCAATAACTTCTATTGATTAAAGACACAGCAGAAACCTACCTCTGTTCTTTATGGTCTGTAGACCAAACCCAACGTACCATTACAGCTTGTATAAAGATGTAGGAAGGGAATAAACCAATAAGCTCATGATGCAAGATGTATAGATTGAAAATAAAGGATATTTTCAATGAACCATTGATGTGTTCTGATGCTAAATGCCTTGGTAGTTTAAACATGTAAAGGTATTGATGCATCCGTGATAAAAAAGATGGCTTCTCGAGGTAATATGATTTGACACCGAAGTGTCGAACCAAACGGTAAACTACATCTGTAACACACTCGCATTAGTATCGATTCCATTCCTGTCTTCTGGTCCTGAGAGTTGCTCCGTTGAATCTGATTGTGGCAGTAGCTCAGAGCGGCTTTCACTGCAGCTGCTTTGAACCCCTGTGCATACTAGCTTATGTGTTGAGGTTTCCCTGAGCAAGACACCCAACCCTAACTGTTCCTTGTTACCTTGCATGGCGGACATCACCATTGGTGCATGAATGTCTGTACGAAAGAAATCACATTTCACTCCACAGTGTTTAAATTTTGATTTATTTCTCGTCGTATTCATAAATTGACTTTATACATTCATTATCATTCGGTACCATAGCAAATGTCCATGACATAAGACATGCTTGTCTTTGTAAGCAAATTGTCTTGATTAGGTTTTTTTCACAAATAAAAATAGATAAAATAAACATATTTACGTACAATATTTACACAAAGAAAACATGTAACAATTAATGCATAATTGTACACAATGAACTGGTCTAAACTTCAATGGCCCGCCATGTCCAAACATTTGTTTTTCTAAAAGAACAATTATATTGGACATTAATTATACACCTTTATTTCAACTACAGATCCAAGTGGTATACCTCTTAATTACTCTTGTAATGTCATTAAGGATAATACCCCAAATTACATTAAAAGTAGTAAACCATTCAAGTTATCCTTCTTCAATAAGCTTCCAGTGCTAGAGTGGATCCATATAACTGGATTCTGTCTGCCCTCATCGTCAATATACTGACTTACTATTATATTCAACACCATTACTTTCTCTCCATTACAGTGGTGACTTTCAACATATCTTTACACTGAATCAAAACAGGACTTTTTAAAACAGGGTTAAAACATATTAGCACAACAAAAAAAAAAAAGGTTGACTTGGGGAAAAAACTCCTGTAAACCTGAGATCGAGAGGCTGTTGCGAAGAAACAGAAACAAGCTAGACCTAGTGGCACCTGGAAGACTTCAATTGACGAGTAGATAAGAAGAGTCTGCACACATCCAACTCCAAAATGCACAACTGAAGTCAGAATCATTCATTGATACTAGTTCATTGTGTTGAAATTGCAAATGTTTAAACAATTACCCCCACAGGATATATAAAGTGTGTATCGTTTTTAGTTCAAGCTACTGGTTAATAACTAGTAAATAATTCCAGTTTAATGAAGTCACATTGCAGTTAGGCGCTAGAGCAAAATCTTTCTGCTGACCAACAAGAGAACATGCGGGTTTTAACTGTTATCATGATTCATACAAAATTGAATTGTGACTTTTAAACAATGCCAGATTTATAATAAAGAATGCGTTATTACAAGCATTCATGATCAAATAAATCTTGGCAAGAACTGTGAAAAAGATGCAATTCTCCAATAGAGTTGATTTTCTCTCTGCTGCTGCAGTGGTTTTTCAGTGATGACGTCGCTCACCAAGAAAAGGCTATTCCAAAATCAGGGCTGAGTGTTCCATCTCTAATGGAGTGATGAAGGCTAACGACATGGCTGACTAAAAGATTCCATATAAATACATAACAATTATTAAGAAAGCACACATTTATGCTGTTCCCATTTCACCTATGTCATCTGAAAAAAGAAAAAAAAAACACCTTTGACTATATATTTCTACCAATAACAAACAGGTTGGAAAACAAATGTGCAAAAAAAGGAATTCTGAATGAATCTCCTGAATGAGGAAACTTCAAAACAAAGAGGCAAGTGTTTAGCATATGAAGTAGCAGATCAGCTCTTTTATGCCTCAGCCTTGCTGGAAATCTTCTCAACCAAGCTTTTTTTATTAGGAAAGGACTTGCCATGTACAGTATTTTCCCTCAACCAACAATGCTATTTACTATGTCTACATTGGACAAGGGTAGTAATAGTGGAAAGCGCATGGTATGTATTTGCACTGTACACGTATCAGAGTAGAGGTTCAGACGTGTTGAAACTGAGTACACCACTTCCTTTGAGCAACGAGTGTGTTATCCACCGTCTAGGATGGAGTGTGTCAACTCTTAAACCTCCGGGCTTCATATGGCTTTCTCACACACGCACACAATAATGAACCCATTTTTCATCATACATGCATAAAGTGAAAAGCGTGACATACTGAGTGGAGGTTTACGTTATGTGTAGACATTAATCTGTCTAGTGTACACGAGCCACCACCAAACAGGCCAGAGGATCGGTCTTGTTTCGTTTAAGGGCACTTCAAATGAACACATCTAGAACCTTTTGATTGCTTCTTTAAGCTGTATGTTACTGTAATGTGTAGTATCTGCTTAATGCTATGAATGTAGATGCACTGTGCCAGCAGGTACTTTCTATTCTAAACCATAAGAGAGACGGGAAATGATGCTGGGAACATGATTCTACCGACAGTCCAGCACAACCTCCAGTCCAGTCAACCTCTCCTCCGACGCCCGTGTCGTAAATGCTAATGCTGGTTGCCCCCGGCTACAGCATCATTCCTATCCAAGAGGTCGTTGCTAGTGGCTGAATGAAAACTCTACTTTTATTAACATCCTATGTGCACTAAACGGAGGCACAGTTGGTACTTAATTTAAAACGACGATTCTTTTTTTTAACGAGCAAGCAGAAACCGGCCGCGGCCTGTAAATCCGTCTCACAAACGAGTGGGAGAAACACGACCTCCACAACGTCTGGGTATATCCTGTCAAGCACCGCCGACGGCGTTCTAACGACGCGCGTCCGTTCGGAGGCTCGCAGCCCCTGGGACTCGCCTGTCGATCGAGCCCCGGCGAGAAGCCTCAGTAGTTGACGGCCGTCTCCGTGGCGACGGCCCTCCTCAGCACCAGGGCTCCCTCTGGGCGCGGCCACGGGCCAGGCTGTCGGCCCTCTGCCAGGCGCTGCTCATCAGGGCCAGGGCCTCTCTGCAGCGCTTCCTCACCGCCGGGTCCTCCACCTCACCGCGGGGCAGCACCACCTGGGAGCCCGCAGCACACAACACGGGTTAGGAGGACCGGAACAGACTCCAGCAACACACAGGAACAGACCTTAGGCACCACCTAAGCAACACACGCCTGCCGCCTTCTCTATGACGTCAAAAAGATATATAATCCCAAAAATACTCCATCCCTCTTTAAGATAGTCCCCGCCCACCGTCATATGATGCGTTCTTGCAGACTTCTACTATACGCTCTTTGTAACCTAAAATGGCAGCTATACGTTTTTTACTCATCGTCCAGTCTGCAGTGAATCACTCGTAGGGGATGGTGAATATTTGTTTGTTTCTCCCTACCTGAAAAATCTCTCTCCAGGCGGCATCCAGCGCCTCTAGAAGACGGTCTCTCTCCCCACAGCCGCTGAAATACAAAACCCAGGGAGGCAGGAACTTGGCCCGATCCCCAGCAAACTCCTTCACGCGTTCAGTGGCAGCAGGGCAGACATGGGAAGGAACGAGCAAAGGATTGTATTAAAGATCGGCCTTCAAATCAATCATTGACCCCAAATTGGGCTTGGATGATTTAACAACATACATGATAATGAATCAATGCTAACTGATCAATGGAAGGCATGCACGTGTACAGCGCATAGACCGCCTATAGCAGGTGGACAACGATGGCCTCACATCCCTGCTCTGTCCGCACAGGTCCGCCGGTTCAACGGTATTTGGATGAAAGTATAATACTGTGTATGTGTTGACCATCGCAGATGGACAAGCTAATTGCATTTTTGGCTTCAATATAACCCTACCGACCTTGCACTGTGCAAGATGAATATTTAAGGAACTAATACTAGCGATGTAGGTTGGATGAATTGAGTCAGTAGAGGCGCCCATTCTTGCATAGTCACTTTTAAAACCGCCAACACAATATTATAACATACGAAATCCAAAATCAGATCTCAACCGATGGGTATTGTATAAACATATGCAACAGTTTATATCTACACAACATCGATATTGTGAAAACATATCCAACAGTGCATATCTACACAATATCGATAATGTGTCAATATATACAACAGTGTAGCTCGACACAATACTAAGCCAAAGCTTAGCCAAAATTGGGGAAGAAGAGGTGAGGGGGGGGTGCACTCACCACGACGCAGTACTGCTGATCGGCCTCCAGGCGGACGCCGGTGACGTCGGAGAGATCGGCCATCCCCAGGGAGCGGAAGAAGCTGGTCTGGCAGTCCTGGTGGCAGGTGAGCAGCTGGCCTGCCGTCACCACGAGGCAGCAGGGGATGCAGGGGGTGGGGGAGGAACCCTGTGGGATCACCTGGATGGGAGGCAGGGACACACTGTTGGCCACGGGGAGCACCGTAGTGCGTTTTTCCCAAAGTGGGAGGTGCGCCCCCCTTTGGAGGGGCAGGGGTACTGCGGCGAGATGGGATGGAAGAGGGAGTTTGTATGTATGTTTACTGAGGGAGTGGAGTTTATAGCGCTGCCGTATGGCGGGTGTAAGCGCCCTCAGTGGAAACACGACCCACTTGAGTTTATTTTAGGAAATGTGGCTCTGAACATACAGGGGGACTTCAAATGATCCTAATACTGAAAAGGTGGTTTGTACATTGAGTGAAAGTTCCCGAGAAATTGCACCCAGAGCTGCTGCTATTCAATGAGGGGGGGAACGGGAGGGGATAATTGCCTTAATGGATGGAGATTCAATAGTTTTCACGGCCTTCACGACATTTCTGAAAATTGCTCACACACATTTACATAACAGCAGTGCTTAGGAAATGATTTAATATGAATACTTTCCCTGTCAGCATTAACCATTTCAGTAGAACGATGTTAAAAGGACGGCATATTGTTTCCTCTACTACTAGAACGTTACCTGACTGGAGAGTGCTACGACTGCATCACTCGCGTTTAAACACACATGCTCTGGAAATGTTCACGAGATATTTCTTTCTTTTATGTTTGGCTTTTCGTTGCTCTCTTTTGTACCGTTATGAGCCAGTCAACTCGGGGGACGAGTATGACATTCAGGAGATATAGCAGGGAAAATGCCGGGGTGAATGTAATAGCTGTAGCACAATTAAAGATGCAAGACAAACTGGCTGAGAGGGGTAGTAAAACTTTGCATCATTACAATTACAATCACAATTAGGGCATTTGGCAGACGCTTTTATCCAAAGCGACTTACATCGGTTAATACACACATTGACGCACCGACGGCAGAGTCAACCATGCAAGGCGACAGCCAGCTCGTCAGGAGCAGTTAGGGTTGAGTGTCTTGCTGGAGACACAGGAGGAGCTTGGGATCGAACTAGCAACCTTTCGGTCACAAGACAACTGCTCTACCTCCTGAGCAAAGCCGACCCTCATAACCGAAGAACAATTATCCCTTCTCTTGCGTCTGTATTCGAGTTGCCATGCCTTAACATACTTAATATGGTAAACGGACTGCATTTAAATAGCACTTCCATCAAAAGCGATTTACAACATTCCCTGACATTCACCCAATCACGCACACATTCACACACTGACGGCGGGGGGTCGACCGTGCAAGGGCGACAGCCGGCCCGTCGTGACTCGTGAGGAGTTAGGGTCAGGTGCCTCGCCCAGGGACCACCTCGACGCTCGCCATCGAGCTAGCGACCGCGCGGCTACCAGCCAGCCCGCTCTACCTCCTGAGCGATAAAGCAGCGGTCGCCCGGCCGGCCTCCTCACCCCTTTGGACGCCGCCTGGCAGAGCAGCAGCATCCAGTCGCCCATGTCCTGCTCGTCGGCGGCGCTCAGCTCCAGCGGGGGGCGCTCTATGAGGACCACGTGGAAGGCGTGGGGCCGCTCCGTGCTGTTGGAGCGTCGGCAGCCCCCGCAGTGCTCGCCCCTGAGGGAACACACCGTCACGTGACATGCTGCTCGACCAATCAGGGAGGGGGGGGGGGGAGGGGAGGAGGGCTTAAGGGAACGGGGTGAGATGAGGAACAGCAAACCGGTTGCCAGGTCGTTATTTCAATAGATACAGTAATTTATTTTCAGTGGCTAATTAGCAGCAGCAAGAGGAAGCGGAGCAGTGGAACTGCCAGCGCCAGAAGCTACTACTTAAACTTTAACATATTTATTAAGGTAGTAATCGCTGTGGAGCAATGGCTCGGAAACATACGCCGTATGAAGTTTTAAAGTATGCATTTGATATGATTAGTAGATGCTCGTTCTTGTATTGGTCATCGTGTACGAATTGAATTGATAAACAAGGCTCAGACTAGCATAATTGCCACAACACATTAAATGAACGGGGACGCTGTGTCCCATTTAACCTCACTGGTTTGTACACAGATCAATGGGCCAGTGCAGACAGCAGCACGGCAACCTACCCCATGGTGATGGACAGCAGAGGGGCTACGTCTGTCCTCTCTGCATACTGGTAGAGGATTCCATTGCTGCAAAGGTAGCATGGGACAGATTGGTTTATTTTTTTTACAGAAGAACACAGAAACAGGTTAGCAGAGGTACACACACACACACACTCACAGAAGTACACACACACACACACACAGGTTAACAGAAGTGCACACACAGGCCAACAGAAGTACACACACAGGCCAACAGAAGTACACACACACACAGGCTAACAGAAGTACACACACACACACACACAGGCTAACAGAAGTACACACACACACACAGGCTAACAGAAGTACACACACACACAGGCTAACAGAAGTACACACACACACAGGCTAACAGAAGTACACACACTCACAGGCTAACAGAAGTACACACACACACACACACACACACACACACACACACACACACACTACCTGAGGACCAGGTAGCAGCTCTTCCACAGCTCCTTGCCCAGGAGGTTGGTCCCGGCGCGGTAGAGCAGGCAGCCCTCCTTGGTGCTGGAGGAGCCCGAGCCTGGGGGCCCTCCATGGGGGGACAGGGCCGCGTCCATGGGGTCCTCCCAGTGTACCAGGGAGTACAGCTGGATGGAGACCTCAGACACCTGGGGGGGGACACACAGAGCTGTTCAGGGTCATGGGATCGGATCGGGAGCGGCTTGTGTCTACACGCCGCTGGGATCCGGTCACAAAGCGGGCCGGACCTCCTCCGGGGGTCTGGCTGTGAGGTCTCGTCTAGGAGCATCTCAACGTGGCACTGAGTGTGTCCTGGCAAGATCCCATCACCAAAGTGTCACCACACCAGTGATGTCAAAGAGCGTTCTGTTGTGGATAAAGCTAACCTCTCAATTTAATTTATTTTCTAATAATTCTTAATTTATGGACTGCTATCAAGACGTTTAATTCTTATTATTATTCTGCTTCTTTCCTTGGGCAATCAGGACACTTAACACGCATAAAACACAAAACATTAAACAGACACACATATACCTCACTTTATATAAGGTGCAATATGCTTACAGCCTTTTATATTTTATATTTATTATTCACCTCGCCTGTCCTTGTCTTGTTCCAAATGTTTTTGTTATTTCTGTCTTGTTTTTTACAATTTTAACTTAAATTTCTTGTTTGTTTTTTTGTATATGTAATGCACCTTCAGTTGGCACTCCCAACTTCGTTGTATAGGCGACTTTATAATGACAATAAAGGCTTATCTTATCTTATCTTAATGTACCGTGAACGTTATGTTTTGCATTGTCAGTGCGTGGCAGTATGTTCGCATCAAGTTTGTCCCCTGGGCCCTTCGTGGAGTGTGTCACCTTCTCATGTTTACCGACAGTCAACATCCTAGTGGTTTACGACCGACTCGTTTGTCCCCCGGAACAGTCACCATCTTAACGACGACTAAACCACGGGCTTCCCTCTCGGGGTAGGGTCCACCCGGTGTGGGGCCTACCTCGCAGTGAGCCTCCTGGGAGACGAACTTGGTGAGGGCCAGCTTCTCCATGGTGGCGTCCGTCAGCACCGAGGGGTAGGGGGGCTCCCGGCAGCCCTTCACCATGGCCGAGCGGAGCGCCTCCAGCAGCCATCTGGGGGGGGGGGGGGGGCACGTCGGGTCGGCACGGTTACCACAGCAGCTCAGACCACGCCCGGAGGGGAGCCACCCCGAGATGACGGGATCAGTGTGGGACAGGAGGGGGGTTTCAGGGTCGCCTTGAGCCCTTCCTATCAGTCTATCGTTACTTCCATCGTTGATCCACGTAAGGGAGACTTAAAGATTAGTTATGGTTCCACGTCGAGGCCACGCAAGGGTGTTTACGGACCCATTACGTCCTTGCGGACCCTCCTTGCGTCCACCGCAAGGGCCGGACGTGCGCCTCCCAAAAATTGTAACCTTGCGTCGAGGCGACGCAGCAGCGAGGGCTGTGATTGGTCCGCTAGGGTAAACCCGACGCAGAACCAAAACAGGTTCACGACTGCGTCGGCGCGACTGTCATCGTGGAACCATAACGAAGCCTTTACGCATCAAGGATCGGCACGAGACACAATCAATGTCGGCTTGGTGTTTCAATAAATGATTATAGGGGAGGGAGGGGCAAAGTTATGAAATGGACTGATTTTGGATCAGTATTCCCGTGTGGGATACGAGTAGGAAAGAACCGCACACTCACATGGTCAGGGAGAAGTCGGCCGCGTCCAATAGGAACTGCCGCCGCCGGTTGGTGCACACCAGCATCACCGTCTGCTGGTCCAGCCCTACCTACAGGACCAGGAACACAGAGATCAGCTGTGCCACGCCGCGATGGCACCCACGTACATGCTACGGTGTCCCCAGCGCCGACTCAAAAAGACTGTGCCACCTTTGCTGGTTTTATCTACCGACCGGGCCACAGGTGCGATGCTAAAGGTACTTCCTCCGACTATTGATTGGTTAGTCGCAAGCGTTGGAATTGGATGGGTATCAGACATTTTGCAGTGGGACAACAACATAAGGGGTTGGGAATGGGTCTGGCTGGGTCTGGCCGAGTTTGTCCATTTTATGTGCACCACGTACGGAGATGTAGTCCAGCTCGTTGTAGGAGACGGCCTCCTCCACCGTGTAGGGCTTCTCTGCAGCCCCTGGGGATAACCGCAAGGAAAAACAATCCTTTAGCTTTTGAACTTTCCAGTGTCTTCTGGTGCTCACGTAACATCAACGCACAGTTTGATCCAAAGGAGGCTGCCCATCAACATACTGACACAAAAAATAAATGAAATAAAAAAATACCCAAAACCAGTGCGTTTCCAACATCTGCCCACTAACCTTTTCTGAGCAGATAGATGTAACAGTCTGTCAGAAGCAGGTATAGGGGCTGTAGGTCTCCCTCCATATGTCCCGTGCTCATCTTCATCATCTAGCAGAGAGAGAGATCAACCAACACCAGGTTTTACTCAACACGTGGACTTGTGTACAATCACAGATGACACACCATAACAGAAGATGATACGCAAGTGTGCATGATTGGGTAATGACATATTGTTAATAAACAAAGGATGTTCGGCTCCCACTTTTTGGCCTGAAGTTATTATTTAACCTAGGGTAGGCAGTTTATAGATTTCTCTTGTATTTAGCAATCAATTAATGAAATCCTCGGAACAAAAAATGTATCTGGTGTCTGTGGCTGTCGCAACCCTTTACTAAGGCCGTCCATTTCCAATTTCATCCGGCCTGATTTAAATTATTGGACGGTCTACCTGTCAGTTTACTTTCGTGCACTCATTGCACAATACTGGAGTGTTCCACAACGCTAGGCAGACCTTTTACTTAAGGTAGCGAGCCAGTCGTG
Source organism: Gadus chalcogrammus (assembly GCF_026213295.1). Lineage (NCBI taxonomy): Eukaryota > Metazoa > Chordata > Actinopteri > Gadiformes > Gadidae > Gadus > Gadus chalcogrammus. The sequence goes on along the minus strand of NC_079418.1, from coordinate 27,649,727 downwards.
TGTTATGGGGGAGTGGCTTTGGAAGGACGCCTGAAGGCAGGGCAGGGATTTTTTGGGTTGTGTACTTCAAAATCTAGTGTTGTGTAGTGCTTAAACTCACAATGCAATAAAATGTGCATTCATTGTAAGCAGTGTTCTCCTTTACCTTGTAAAGCTGCTCTTCATTCTCTCTAAACACGTGAATCATAAGCAGCAGCAAATGGTTGTTGTCCACCCTGAAATACAAAAGAAGTAGACAATGTTATGCTTGACAAGCTGCCATCTCACTCGTAATGCGCTTAACAGCGTGAGCTACAGTGTGCTAATCTGTTAAGCAGCCTTCAGGGTTTTACACTCTTTGTGAATTCTTTGTGAATGCTTTGTTGTGCTTTTGAGAACCTCGGTTTAATACGCGAGAAGGATAGCAAAGACATGTAGCAGTGAATCTGTTCAGCAAACTTTTACCTAACTGAAGATTAATTTAGTTAGGTAGAAGTTAGATAATTACAATAATTATCTACACAGCTACGCCATCACGTTAACAATTATAGCTGCCATGAACCTGAATTTCCACCCGAAAACCAAAGCAAACCAGTCCCGCAAATATAACGTCTCTGGAGCTCCTACTTGAATTCTGCCGGGTGACAGTCCTCTGCGGGACTGAGCATCTCCTCTACCAGCTGCTCCTCCGCCCCTCCGCCCGCGTCGTCCGCTCCCACGGGCCGGAGGTCGGCTCCGCCCTCCCCCTGGTCGGCCCTCAGGGCGGGCTCCGGTCCCTCCTCTGCCGCTGCCGCTCCTGCATCTTCAGCAGCACCTTCAACAGCTTCTGACTCACCAGACCCTGCAGGGTCATGGCCGCCACCACCCGGGGCAGCAGGCTCTGTACCGCGGGGGCCAGAGGCGTAGGGCCCGGCGGGGCCAGAGGCGTAGGGCCCGGCAGGGCCCCGGGCCAGAGCGGCACCAGGCGGCTCCCCGTCAGCGCGATCGGGCGGCTCCCGTCCCGCCTCCTCCCGAAAGGGCTGCCGCGTGGGAGGCTGGGGGTCGGGGTCCCGGTCCACACCGTTTGACGCGGTCGCTCCCTGCGCCGCCGCCACCGCCGCCTCCTCCGATTCCGTGGCGCCGTTGAGACGGTCCATGACGTCTCGCAGCGGCCGGCCCACGCCGTCCATCGAGGTGTCCGTCATCTGCGGGAGCCGCAGGTAGGGCTCCGGCTCCTCTTCCTCCTCCTCCTCCTCCTCCTCGTCCGTGCTTCTCCTGCCCGTCCTCCTCGTGGCCGCCCCGCCGTGCGGGAGGCTGCTGCTGGAGGAGTCCGCCTCCTCCGCGGCTCCCCTGGCCCCCTGTGGTTCGGGGCTGGGCAGGCTTTCCTCCGGCTCCACCGGGTCCGAGGAGGAGTTGTTGTTGACGCTGCTGATGGAGCCGCTGGAACTCTTCACCCGTCGCTTCTTGGCGGGCTTCCTCCGTTTGGCCAGCCTGAAAGAGACCCCAGAGGAGAGCTATGAGTCCCCCCGCCCATTTAAAAGGACACAGGAAACTCCCGACGACTTCTATGCTTGACGCTCATGGGGCCAACCTAATGCATCCCTTAAGGACCGGTTGCCGGCGAGTGAGTCGAGGCGAGCGTTCACCTGATGACCTCCAGCTGTGTGCTGCCGCTCTCGCCGTCCTCCCGCGGGGCGCAGGAGCCCTGGCGGCCGGCCACGTGGACGGGCGTGACGTCGGCCGACGTGTTGGTGTCCGAGTCGTGGTTGAACGGGTTGTGCCGGAACACGGGGCTGCGGGGCGGCGACGGCGGCGGCGGCGGGGCTGCCTTCATGGGCGCCACGGAGACGGTCGCCACGGCCGCCGCGGAGCGGAGGATCACCGAGTCGCCGACGACCGTCTGGGGATCCGAGCCGCTGGAGCGCGGACAGCTGGCGGGGTCGGTGAGATCCCCCTCTGCGAGGCGGACGCAAGACACTGGAGGGTTATGTGGGGTACGTATGCACGGGCGGGGCATGTTGGGATGTAGTTTGCTGCAGGCTCAGGCTGCAATAAACAGATATCCCAGGGGGCGGAAGATAGAGAGAGGCTTTGTTTGCTGTGACACAGGCCGCTGTCGAAAGCTCTCATAGGGCTAGACTAATCGGGCTAGAATTATTTAAAACAATATGCTAACATCTGGTTTAATCCCCAAAAAACCTTGTTGAAAATGTCTCAAATGTCTCTTATATTTGAGAATACCAGAGCGCACATCTTAATAAAATGTGGAGTAAAAAAAGTTTAATTGTATTTAAAGTTGCATTTCTATTAAAAAGGAACAAAATAGTCACAAATTCACACTATCATACTGAATCTATAATGTGTAGACTAAAGTACGAGCTCAGCTTAACATCGGTCGGTGCCACACAACGCAACATGGAGAAAGCATTCCAGAAAGACACACCAGACAGTCTGATGGAGAGTCAGAGCAGAGTGAGTATCAGCCGCACAAATCATCTTTTCTTTTACGCCACGGATTACAAAGCACACATTGAGAGCCTGAGAATCCTTTATCGAGTGAAGCACTCACATAGCATGACAGACGCCGCATATTAAAAGATGTTCAGCAAGTACGCCCCAAGTGCCTGCAGGCTTGCAAAACTTAACAGTCGAATGTTAGAGAACAAGAAAAGCACGTTCTGTCCAAGCGCCCTCGTGTTACACCGATCCTGAATCCCTTCTTTAACCACGGAACCCCACTCCATGCACACAACACAAACAGTACGATAGGCACATGCGCAGTGCTATGGGGGGGTGGGGGTGGAGGTGGGGGGGGGGTGTGTGGGTAGGATGGGGACAGGGGGGCATGGGTCACGGGATGGAAAAGGGGAGGGGTCAACAATGTCCCACCTTCCCAGTCTGCACTGGGCAGTGACTGCAACACAGGGAAGATGTCCCCAAAATCATAATCTATAAAAGGAGGGAGAAGATGGACTGTTAGAGAAGGGAGTGGGGATAAAAACACGTAGACAGAGGAGGACGTGAGGGAGACAACAGCAGAACATTGGGGGAAAACAGACATCATGGAAGGGAATTGGAACAGTACATTAACACAACAACAACAACAACAGACGTAATGAAAGGGAATTAGAGGAAATGGGAGATGGAATTTAATGAGGGAGGCCACTTAAAGGGCCGTGGGCATAGATGATTACAGCATTTACATTTAGCGCGCTGCCATCACTCCAAAGCATTTGCTTTAAACTTAAGCAAACACTTTTCTTTACGTCATCCACGTCCTTAAGTCTGACATTTTTTAACAGCTTTGTATCCCACTCTCGAGTTACCACAGTCATCCCAGTACAGTAGTAGTTGCAGCACAATCCCTACTACAGAGAATGCATGCACAGACACAAACTGCATCGAACTAGCCAGGGCATTTGCTTAGCTTTTGAATCCCATAATAATGAAGGCAAATAACAAGAGTGGAGTGTGGAGGTAATTGAGGCAAGTTCAAAGTAAAAAAGCTACTGTAAAAAATGGGTAATTCACAGTGAAGAATGGAGCTAAAGTATAGGCTTATTTTAAAGCCCACCCAGACTAATGTATGTTTTTATCCAGGAATCTGCAGGTATATCTTTAGAGGATTCTTACGTGTATTTCAAACAATCAAAGCGAGGATAGTTAGTCACACATACTCTCTGTGTGTACAGAATAGAGACGTCATCCATATCTAAAAAAACATTAACACTTTATTCTGACCTACGGTGCAAATAAACGATCTAAACAACTCCAAACAACTCCGTTTGTTTCTCATGTGTGAGAAACAAACGGATAGTCTCCAGCTAGTGCTCCGTACCTTCACTGGATGGCGCTATGGCGCTATCGTCCCACTCCAGGTTGGTGGAGGTGAGGGAGGTGAAGGAGTGAAGGGACAAGCTGTCCGAGCTCGGCAGCCTCTCCTCAAAGTCCAGCAGGTTCTGGGGTTTGTAATACTCCGGCATGTAGGGCGCTACGTCCAAATATGGAACATCCTGTGACAGCATCCACAAGCGGGCGTTAGATGACCGTGAATGAATACCTATACAACAGGAGCTTGGCATGACACCAAAATATTATACTCCAAGGTGAATCCTGAACTTGAACACGTGTATTTTTTCCATATAGATCTGTGGGGATGATCAGGGAGCAGGTACTGACCAGCTCGAGGTCAAAGCGAATGAACTCCAGGCCTGACACCAGCGTGAGGAACAGTGTCAGGTGGTCGTGGCTGCAGACCAGTGCATTCCTGGGAGGGAAAGACGGCAAACGTTAGCGTCGGTCAAAGAGGGCGGGCCGGCCATGATCAGAGATGAGCGGAAATGGCAAGAGTTCTTGAGCATTCACTTGAAGTAGTATTTCTGGAGCAGGGCCTGGTTCTCCTGAAAAAGGCGCAGGTAGCTCTCCAGCGAGCTCTCGCTCAGTGCCAGGTACAACCACGCTCGGCCTGCAGACAACACATGAAGCAATTGGAAGTATGTTTAACTGCTGTGGCGCTTTGGTGAAGTTCGGAATGGGTGAATAGGTCAGAGCCTGTATCTTGAGAAGGGAGATTCACATTATCCGTTGAGGTGAACGGAAAGGTTCTCATCCAAGAACTTAAACATGTTAACATATGACAATCAATATGGTTGCTTTCACAATCCAGTCACTGTAGAAATATGTGTAGACGAAGATGATGTGTAGTGAAAATGTGGAAATGACACCAATTTGTGACTTTCCTTTCTCCTGAGACTTCTTGAACTAGTTCTGCACTGAGAATATTTGTGTGGCGGTAAAGGTCACACACACTTGGCATTACATGCGTGTGATTATGCATGGGACAGTATGTCATGTGTAGACATGTAGCTGTGTATATATTGCGTTGGCTGGTATCTCACTTCGACCCAGGTTGGTGGCTATGTGCTGCAGCTCGTCTATCTGCCGCACCGCCTCTTTCCTGGTGAAGTGAAGGACCAGCACCCAGTAGCCGGAGGAGATGTCCTGCAGCCTTAAAACGTTATGGACAACACCATTAACCTTCACATTTATGAAAATTGGGAAAGGGAAAACAAGTGCAATCTGAAAAATATTTATTGAACATTATCTCCCTCTCAAGGCTTTTGTTACCAGCGTGAACTGCATAAATGCAAGTTAAAACGAAATCCATCTACGATATCTATCCATCTAAGATAACAAAACATCTCGTTACTCTATGGACACTTTCAATCCAATAATTCCGACTAGGTATACTAAAATACCCATGCCCATCTCTACACAGAATATGTTCATTATAAATCCTTTGACTGAGATTCTTGGATCTGGTCTTACCCATATAACAGAGCATGGTCCAAATGCTCACAGAGCCGCTGCAGGACCCGGTCGTGGTTGCGAATGGCAGGCGTTTCATCTTCACACGCAGCAAAGTAACTCTGCAGCTGTCAGCAGAATGATACAAAATCAAGAATTTGCAAATGTCTAACAGATGTCCTCTAAAAAACGTGACTGTCTGTCTGTCTGTCTATGTGTGTCATTCTTTGTGTGTGTCAGACTTCTCAGCTTTCCCATTTCACAGCCATTTTGAGGACATTTGTAACAAGGCTCTGGATCGAAACTGCATTTTCAGCGCTGAAGCTTTTCAAATGGACACTGTCTGTGACGTTTAAAGCACTTTAAACACTGTGAAAAACAGATGGTGGAAACAACACGAGAGGAAGGCTGAAAATAACTCGTAGGGTTGATTCGGAAGGCAGGAAGGCAGACATCAGTTTGCCACTAATTAAGATTCAGAACTAGGGAGTGGGGTTTTCCCTTTAAGAGGACAGCATGCACCTTGTTGGAGGTGGGAACCATACATTCTACCACAGTTGAACTGCCTTGTAAGGGTTACAGTCAACAAGTGGTAGTATCATCCGCTCAGATACATTTCTGGGGGGTCAACATTCAAATAAAGAATGCCATGAATTGAAAGAAAAGTCAGGAATTAGATTTCCCTTTCAATCACCTGATAACCATGTGACTTTAGATCAGGGAGGGAAAGTATTTCAAAGGCTGCTTGTCCAAAAAGGGTTTGCATTGGATATCCTGCAGCTGAACCTCCAAAGTTGTTGTCGGTCAGTTGAGTTAGTTTTACAGTAAAACAATCACATGGTAAAAGCCTTCAGCCTAAAGCCTGTGTGTACATGTGATGCCTATTTGCAAACAACACATTCGTGGTGTAACTACTCAACTGATCGTAAAATGCTGTATACAACAGCACTATGCCGCATTAAAACCACAGTGCTGAGTGGCATCAATGTGACCGTATGCATAGAATATTTCAATTACACTGACTGACAAGGGTAAACAATAAGGATGTTAGAAGAACCAACAATGAGCTGTTACTGGGGCGAGGCCCTGCATGTGATGTCCCATCCGTTCGACTTGGAAGTAACTCTTTTAAAAGCAAACCTAATTGACAGTGAGTACAACCACTGACTTTCAAATGGCACGTTGGCCCAACGAGAGACAAGAGATCACAGCTCACCTTCTTCACAGACAAAGAAATGTTCTCCAGTATTCGGTCCTTGACTTTGAGTGGATCCATCACTTGTTTCCTCGGCGGTAGTGCAGCAGCGGGCGGTCAGCTGATTCCCGCACACACGTCGTGCTAGCGTTCACGCTTGCACTGACTAGCTTGGAGCTCCGACGTTGTATTTCCTCCACCAAAAAACACGAATTGACGGGGTTTAACCGAATTGCCCCATCAATGTTGCGGATGATCAATTTGGCAATCCGTTGTGATACCAACGAGCTTCGCCGAGAGACACACCAGTGGGCATATGTTAATGTTGTTGTCCCTCCTGAGGACTACGCTTTCACTTGCCCGCTAATAGCCAGGGGAAGTAGCTAGCAAGTTTGGTGTCAGATGTTTACTTTAGCTTCAATGGAATTTATTTTGCTATATCGAGCTGGTTGACGGCATTTATTTTTACCAGATCTGCGCATTTATCGTCTTTGATAGCATTATGTCGAAGTGCATTCCGTGGGTATTTTCAGTTTCATTAGCTAGCATGCGAAAAGCTCACCGCGGTACGTCACCGTTGACAGACCGGCTGCCCCACTGACCGCACTCACAAGTCACACACTGTCACATTCATAGTTAACAGGCCATTAATCGCTTAGTCACGAAGACTGGAATGTGAATATTTTTTTATTGTGGCATGGACAAACTCAAGCTGTTTCAAACTAGTAACATAAAAAATTGATTGCTAAAACAAAATTCAGTGCATGTATTTACCGGATCCCTTCCCCATATCCACATAATGGGAAACAATTTAGTTAAATCTGACTTTCTGTATTTACAGCAACTGTATTTCAATTACGACGGAATTAATAGTGTACAGGCCATGGCATGTTTATTTTTGGTACAAAAAGTCCCAACCATCCCAAACAATTGGAAGATATTTTAAGGCCTCCAAAAAATGTTTATTTATCCACCAGATAACCCAACATAAGCCAAACTTTCACAGAGGGCTGAAGTACAAAGTTTCTATCGTATCAAGTCACAAATACCCTCACGCTCTAATTCAAATCGCAATGACACATTTTTTTCACGTCCTTAATCAGATTTCTCCTTTTCTTTCATGTGCAAAAAGACGATGCTGAAGACGAAGAGTCCCGCCATCATTGAGAAGACACTAGCATAATAGGGGTAGGCAGTTGGGATGAAGCGCTCGTACTGAGTGTGCTGCAACGGACGCACAGATACCTGTGGGGAAGATAAATGATAGACGTTTGTGAGCAAGTATAACTAGTAACAAAAAATAAATCAGTCGACATTGTGATCAGTCTATTAATACATAACCAGGAATTTGTCTAAATCCTCTCACCTGAGTGGCAGAGTACAGATGCGTGTATCCTAGTCTGTTGTAGTCTACTTTGAACTGGAACACTCCATAGACATCAGGAAGTGTGAACTCAACACTATATTTGCCTCCTGTTGGATAGAAAAATAAGTGGTTAGTGTTTTATCAACTTTTTAAAGCTCAAACATAAGACCTGCCCGATTGCTGTATTAGTATCCCCATTTTACGCAAGTGGTACAACTAAATGAATGAATGTGAAAGTTAATCTGACTAATGTTTTATTTGATATAAAGCTCAGAAGAATTATTATACAGCACTATTATTCTAAGTAAAACATGCACAGTGTTCCTCTTGGAGTAGTGGCATCGGTGTTCCAATTGTCCACTTCAAAGAGTTTGGGGGGCGTAGCGGCACCAATGCCAATTTATATTTGATCAGTCACCATTCGATTATTGTGTCAAACAACGAAAATGTTACAATACATGAAATCCCTTTTCTATATATACACAACATTAACATCAGACCCAGCAGCACTGCTATGTTATTGCATAACTTATTGTAGGAGATTCAGATCTCCCAGAGCCTGGGCGGGAAACCAAAACGTGCCTTGCTTCCTCTTTTGATAGAGATTTATATCGAAAAAAATACTAATTTGGAGTGAACTTTCAAGAAGTTTATTTCTAGTTGCCGATTAAAAAGTGTTGAAGACACTTTTTTTGCAGATTACTACTACTACTACAGAGTTTGGTCTAAATAAATAGTGAAAAAAAAAGTGTCAAGCGCTGATCACCCAGATTTGAGCTGGTCTGCCAGAATAATCTAAAATGAACTTTCTTTGCATTTTTCTACACTTCACTACCATCTCCTACTAGACAACAGGCGTTTCATGGTCACCGGGGTGGCGCTGCGTCCTAAATGTAGGCCCATACCGTTCTTCTTGAGGTACGTCCTGACGAAGGGGTCGATCCTCACAAACTCCAGCTGAATGTCGTGACCGTTGAAGGGAACCCAACGGCCCTCAGAGAGCATCTCAATGACCACGCTGTACTCCTGGGAGACAAAGTTCACACATTCATTAGACCACCAGTGCAGTGCAGCCTGGAACTCAGTGTTCAGGTGAACAATAAAACTGTGTGGACATATTTGTATTCCGTTGACAGGCTTTCGCGTAGCCTATGCATGTTTTCACTGAATATATGCATGTTAAATAAACAATACAATATACAAAACGCTCAATGAGGACAAAAAAAAAAAAGAAAAGGTACCACAGGTTAAAAAAACAACTGTAGTACCAAACAAAATAACCGTATTCATAAACTAGGTGATGTCTGCTGACGTCTGTGGTTCACTGAATTTAGTTTGATCTTAAGCACTCACCACCAGATCAGCGATGGTGTAGGCGGCGGGGGGAGTGGTCTCGCCCACTTTGCGATGGGTGACGGCTCCCACGCGGAGGACCCCGGCCTCCTTGAACACCCAGCTGGACAGAGCCTCAGCCAGCTCCAGGTTGCCAGTCTGCTCAAATCTGCGAGACGCCACATGCAGAAGACCGTTACAGTCGGCCATAACACAATCCACACGATCACTAAAACATACACTCACATTCACACACGCATGCTCAGTGCATGGGTGGAGCATAGACGTGGCTTTTACTTCCAGAACCCGTCCGTTCTCGCCACTCAAGTTCCTAATATAATCTAGATAAGAGTATCATTACATAAACAGGGCAGGGTTACCTTTCGGATCCAGGGGTAGCCTTCTGTACAGGGGAGTTGAAGAAGGCGTCACTGAAGAAGTGCATGGAGCCACTGAAGACCACCCTGGCGTTGTTGCGGGCCTGGAGGCCGGCAATCAGCAGGGTGTTCTTGCCAACTGCATGGGGGTACTGGAGGAACGACATGATCATCAAGGATAGCAATGGAAGCTCGGCTCAGCAGCCAGCAGCAAAAATTAAAAAAGCCACTAAGACAAAAATATCTGAAAAGGAATGTACGTGCAGCATACATAAATGTCATGAGTTTAGTTTTTTTTTTTTTCTAGAGAGACACAAGGGACTCAGACTGCAGATACACTTAACGTCTTGTTCAGTTAGTCATAGCCTGAAAATCAACACAGGTGAATTATGTTAGACTTCGGCCCAATCCCATTTCTACCCCTTACCCCTCCCCCTTGTTGGGAAGGGGTAAGGGGTAGAAATGGGATTGGGCCTTCTTGTCCAGGAGTTCAGTGCTACCTGAGAGATAGGCCTGTCGGGGAAGAAGGAGTAGGAGGTGGAGGAGCCGGTCAGAATGTCCAGGACAAGGGGGTTTTCTGGGTCTGCCACCATGCTAAGGGTGAGGGAATACAGGACGTTATTAGCGTTGGAAATCCCAAAATCAAATCATGAATACGAATTTAAAAACGGTTGACAATGCTTACCCGACACCCTTGAACAGAATGGGTTTGTTGGTGGGCGTTCCCACAATAGTTGGGGCCTTCAACAGGTTCTCTGGGTCGGCGACGATTAAAGTGTGCTGCAGAGGAAAACAAAGAGGTCTCATTTGGGTGTTGATAAAAAAATGTTTCTGTTGATGCTTTGCATGATATGAAAAACTTCTGACAAAGGATGGGATTCAAAATAGATCTGCTTACCTCGCCAGGATCGGACACATCAAAGTTGTGATGATCGATTACGGCGGTCTTCTCCTCATCAAATTCAATGCCACATTCACTGCCCAGCTCTCTTAAAGGGTCACCTATATCCAAACAAATAGGGGGGACATGTATGTCTCAAAGAAAAACCAAAACAGCCTAAAGTTCCGGTTTGTGCATGTGCACTTCTGATTGGATGCAAGTGACTCATCTGAAATTAACCTTCCACCATGCAAATATTTGTTACATGATCTGAAATGCATTGGCTTTAAAACTGACCAATGTCTGAATTGGCAGCAACAAGGACGTTTCCACCGCCGTCAATGAATGATGTAATGGTCTCCACATTGATGTTTCCTCCGAAATCTGAAGTAGAAAATTGCACACATGATTTTTAAACATACAAAATGAAAAGTGGATAACCAATGGGGAAACTTGACAGAGTGTAAGGTGTTTGACGTACCTTCCACAGATGGTGCAAAGATGATTAAATGGTCATAGAGAAACTGGCCATATTTGATCAGCGACAGAGAGGGGTCATCTGCTGTCTTGAATGACAGGTCAAAACCACGATCTGAGAGACAAGAGAAAAACAACATCGTTGTCTTATCAGATCCATAATAATATGCATGAGGAAGTTGTCTATATAGGACACATACGTTATTATTACATAATAACGTATACTGTTTTTATGAAATACTGTTAAGTACACATTGCATGTGAACAAATTAGTCCATTATCCATGATAAATACACACAATGCTTAGTAATTTACATGCGTGTCCACTTTCATCGGTCTCGAACTTCACAAGCTTGCTCATCCTGCTGCACTAAAGTCATACTTCCCTTGCATCGGCACCATACGGTTGGCCAATATACGTTTTAACTTGAAGACCCATGAGCGTTGAACAAAACTCGGAACATAGCACACATAACGTTAAAGTTACCTGCGAGACTGCGGAAGAAGATTGAATGGGTGTCTCGGATATTCACGTTGTCCAGCAGGACCAGAGTCTTTCCATCAGCCAACGCTGGGCTCATCAAAGAGGCTAGTGTCAGACATAAAAGCACACCTTTGCCCATCTTATTTGCTCCGCTCTGGGTCGTCCCTTTTGTCTGTTTTCGGGATAATATCGAATTGGGATGGTTCGTCTGCACGGCTGCTGTCAACGTCGCCATTTTGCTGCAGAAGTCGACGTCAGCTTTAGCAGTAGCTGAACCCTGAACCCGGACGTTAACCAATCAGGAAGAGAAACGCGTCGCTACGATTCCAGCCCCACCAATAGCATTACAGGATTATTATAACACTGGCTCGTCCCATTGTTTGCATGGATAGATTGGGAGCCACGTACTGATGTTAAGACATCTTGACGTTTTTTTAAACACAGACAGCTTCATCTACATTATTTTATTCGTCTGCAGTCGTTCGGTTTTGTTTTATGATAATGGTAAACAAGTACGACTTTACAATGCATTTGAAATCTGCATTTAATTAGCATTGTAACAACGTGTTGTGCTTATTTACTCTAATGAACAGAGTTTATTAAACACTGGCAATCAATGTTATTGGTATGTTGTGAATCAGTTTAAGCAGTATTTTCCCACTATTAACATTATACTATTTAAGCTCGTCCAGTACTATAAACGTCATTCAACTAAACTAATGGGACGGCAAATTATCACCCATTATACCCTAAATTATTGAGTTTTTTCATGGATTTACAACGTTAACTTAACAAAAAAAAATCAAATTAGACATGACAAAGATTTATCATGCACATAATATACATATACTTCCAACATGTGAGCATCTTCCAGCTCATGCATACAAAAACAAATCTATTGACACAGACATGTTAGCCACAATAGTTCTACAACGCTGTACAATAGTCTTTCATGAAAATACAACTTAGTAAAATATAATGACAATGTACACATTTCATTTGGACGGTTTATGAGCCATTCATTTTAGTGCATTCATTCATTTAGTCTTAGTCACCGACACTGGTGACCTTACAAATGATGCTCAGACGCAGTTTACCTGTAGAACCCATGGTGGAGAAACATTATCTCTCAAGCCATAGATAAATTACTTACAACTGTAAAATACATTTCTTTAATAAAAATGTATCGTCAATATAGTTTTTTCTTCACTCATAAATTATTTCAACTCTCTTCAGTCCGTACCCCAGAAGGACAGGTGTGTCACTGAGCCACACGCCTGCAGAACGTGACTCGTTTACACCGTCACCATGACATCCCCCTCCAGCTCTGCTTCCGTCTTCACCTTAACCTCCGAAGCATCGACTTCCCCTTCCGCCACAGCCTCAACATCTAACCCCAAAGGAGCGTCCGCATGGCCCACCGCCTCCCCTTCACTTCCCCTCTGTCCCCCTTCCTCCTCCTCCTGCTCCTCCTGCTCCTCCTGCTCCTCCAGCTCCTCCGCAGGCATAGTCTTTCCATCCCCTCCATCCCCTCCCTCTCCTCCTTCCTCCTCCTCCTCCTCCTCTTGCTCCTGGCTCTCCTCGTCGCCCTCTCTTCCCGCCTCCTGAGTGCGGTACAGCACCTCCCCCTCCTGGATGACGTGCTGTGAGGCCGACTGCCACGTGGCGGCCCCCTCGTCCCCCTCCGTGGTGTACTGGTAGTAGTCTCCGTCCGCCTGGAACATGACCAGGGCCTGGGCCGTGTGGATGCGGACGTGCTGGGCCAGCGAGTTGGCGTCGAGGAACTTGTCGCCGCACGAGTCGCACGCGTACAGGATCTGCGTGTTGGGGTCTGGGGCAGAGAAAACGTGCACATGATGTGAAAAAAGGACATCCTCTTGTTTTGTGATGTGAACGACAAGTGATGAAGAAATAGCTGCGGGTTAATGCAGTGTCTCACCCGCTTCCTGCACTTTCTCCACAGCCTTGGTGATCTCTGCTTTGAGGGCTTCGGTGTCATCTGTTGACACAGAAGTAGTCACCGGAACCACTGTGTGATTAGACACGATGAAAGCACATCGGTTGGTTAGCAGAAGAAGAGCTCTGCGTAGCACCGGTCGGCCCGGCAGTTCCACCTTTTGCCCTTTTCTCTACTGCGATTAGAATAATTATTCAAATTGTATAGAACTTTTCTAAAACACTCAAGACACTTTACACGACAAGACTAATAATAATACAAATGAAACAAGCGAATATCAACAAAAAGTCCGGTTAAAACTTAAAAGCATCCAGACTACAAGTGAATAACACAACTATAACAACAGCTTGTGTCCTAAGCACGTCCCGGACCCTCCAATCAGAGCCCCTCCTGCGGCGGGCGCCCTCACCTGTGAGTTGAGCCACGGTGCTGGCCGCCAGCGCCACGATGTCCTCCGTGGTCACCGTGACGATGTTGACCTCCCCCGAGGTGACCATGTCTTCCAGGCCGTCGATGGCCTCGTCCGAGCTGCCGGCCAGCACCAGCCTCTTCATGCCCGCCTTGCCCTGGTGCACGGTGCGCACGTGGGAGCGCAGGTTGTCCACGCGGTTGAACCCGCGGCCGCATTTGTCGCACAGGTACGGCTTCTCTCCTGGGATGGCGGGTCGCAGGGTGGTAAGTGCGGATCGTTTGTATGAGGAAGGAAGACAGATAGAGGAGGGGGAAGGGGAAGTTGAGCTAAGGTTGAAGAATGATGTGAAGCACTTTTGAAGTTTAAGTTTGGCAGTTTGGAACAGTTTCCAGTCGTTGGAAATTGTGAGGCAAATATGTTTTTGATTGGATCAATTACTTAAAAGGACAATGCAAGTCTGGGTGATCAAATCATTGGAACCGTCTCTCCTGGCTTCACTAAGACCTAAAGACCTTGTCTAAATCTATTTGCTTTGCTGAGCATTTCGCTTGAGGGCGCCTGAATCTAAGTAGTAATGAAATGACTACTTCTTTATCTAGTGCAACCTAACCACATTATTCCTTTACCTATTTGAGCTGTAGTCACAGGATGTGGTTGGTCCAGTGAGACGGAAATGATTACAAACTCAGCGATCAGATTATCATAATTTAGAGTTAACGTTTATGTATTCAGGAAGTCTCACAGAGGTGAGCCACCTATTTTGCAAAAGAGAACTGATAGCATACAAGCAGGTAGGCGTATATCAGTATGTTATTTCTAGACAGGGGACGCCTGGTGGATTGGTGCGACATACAGATTTACACTGGCCTATTTTCTTTGAATCAACAGGTGGATTCTGTAATCAGGCGGTTACCTGTGCGGATAATGATGCAATCAGACTGTTACCTGTGTGGATGATGATGTGCTTGGACAGGTCTCCCACGTTGACAAATGCCTTATTGCACATATTACACTTGTGTGGACGGACGTTGTCATGGTGACGAATGTGATTGGCCAGTTGGCTGGACTGGACGAACCTGTCCCAGGAGGCATGATCAAATACAAAAGAAAGAAAGAAAGAAAGAAAGAAAGAAAGAAAGAAAGAAAGAAAGAAAGTTATTTATTTATCTCCTTCGTCTTCGTTAACCAAACACATCACCGTATATTCACAAAGGTCAGGGTCCTCCATAATGTTATAACATATTAAGTCCACTCCACGCTGTTACAGGTTGATATATTACTTATTACAAGGGCTGTGACCAGGACACTGTCATGTTAATTGTTAGCAATGTTGGTACTGACATGCCAAACCATTAAAATAACTAACCATGGCAACCCCAACAACAACAAAATAAAAATGGCTGACACTCTCTGACCTCTTCCCGCAGCGGTCGCAGACGTAGGGCTTCTCTCCCGTGTGCTGGCGGACGTGGGCGATGAGGGAGCTGGCCTGGGTGAAGGACTTCCCACACACCAGGCAGAGGCAGGGCTTCTCCCCTGCAGCACGGAGACATCACCATGCGGTCCACTTACTATTGTTTAGCCCTCAATCACAGCCACAGTCTCAAAGGGCCTTGAGGGTGGTTAGCAGTGCTGTTGGTATCATAATGGACAGCCATAATGGTAGCATTACAGCAAAATAGTTGAGTTAACATTCTCTCTTAGTTTTAAGTTTCACTACAACTGTAGTCCTAGCTCTCCTACGAGGGACCCCCATCTTCATATGCCTTCTCAAAGGACATTTATTGTCGTTTGGTGGGGAAAGGTTCCTTGTTGTTTTGACATCTGATGATGGTTAGGGTGAGGGATTGTGGGACAAAGGGCAGTGATGTCGTGTGGGGCTGATGTGCTAAGTGTGTGCTACCCACCTGTGTGTATTCGTTCGTGCCGTTGCAGTGCTCCTGGGTCGGCGAAGGCCCGCTTGCAGTGCATGCAGATGTAGGGCTTCTCGCCACTGTGCACGCGCAGGTGACGCTTCAGGTTTCCTGAGGGGGAGCAAGGCAAACACACACACACAACACTCAGCGAGAGCCGGTCGCAGCACAAGGGCGATGAGGTGATGAGATGCGATAGCTGCACTCTTTTAGCTGCTGCTTGCTTCATGTCCTGCTTGCTTGCAATGTTGTGTTGTGATTATTCCTCTGCACGTGTGTCATTTGTCTATATGAATATGTGTTTGCAATTTTGGTCTATGTATACATCTTGTCATTACTTCATTACCGTTTTAAACAACTGTCCAATCTGTGAACCTCAAGGCCTGTTCTGCTTTTGCTTTGATGTACTCGTGGCTAATTCTGGCACATTCATACCATGTGCATTTATTCATTTGTTTTTATTCACAACTATAAACAATAAATAGGATATTGAAGACTTCAATATCCCATCCTTAACTTATATTCAAATCATATCGGAAAATATTGCACACAGTAAAAAATGATGTTTGAGCTCACCTGAAGTTGTAAACTGTTTCCCACACTCTCTGCATTTGAGAGGGCCGTCAGCTATGTGGATCTTTAAATGAGCCTTCAGATTCCCCATCTGAGGAAAGCATTTCAACATGAATATAATATGAATCAACTAAACCTATGGGTCTAACATTCATGAAATAAAGATAACCCAACTACATCTGGTTGTGATAAACAAATTTTGTGACACAAAACGTTTTTGATCTTCATATATTCAGTATATCATATGTGGTTACCGAGTGAGTCTCTCTCACTCTTAGAATATTCTTTTACTAGCTTATTGCCACACGATACACTAGGGTTCTGATTGAAGACTGCCCTGCAATCCTCCATTATGTGGACCGGATTGAAGACTGCCCTGCACTTTTATACTCTCCAGAACCGATTGAGGACTGCCCTGCACTACTCTTCTCTAGAGACCTGTGAAGTCTGCCCTGAACTACTTTACTATGTGGACCTGATTAAAGACTGCCCTGCACTACTTTAAAATGCAGACCTGATTGAAGACTGCCCTGCACTTTCATACTCTCCAGACCTGATTGAAGACTGTCATGCACCACGCTCCTCCGCTGACCTGATTGAAGCGCTTGTCACAGTGCGGGCATTTGTTCCCCTTGTCCGTGTCGTGGGTCTCCAGGTGCCTCATCTTGGCGGTGGGGTCGGAGAAGGCCTTGTCGCAGAAGTCGCAGTTGTACGGCTTCTCGCCGCTGTGAACCAGGTGGTGGCGCTTCATGTTGCCCGACGTGGTGAAGAGCTTCCCGCACACGCCGCAGCTGTAGCGCGCCTCTCCCGTGTGCCGCTTGCGGTGCAGGTTGAGCAGGCTGATCTGCCGGTAGCTCTTCCCACACGTGGAGCAGCAGTATGGCTTCAGAGGGCTGCAGGGGGGAGACAAAACCTCACTTGTATTAAATGTGTTGTGTGTGTGCGTGTTCATATTCTGTGTAGTTCGGTGTAATCGTTGCGTTCTTATGCTTTCTTGTTTAAAACGGAAGCTCCCCTTCATGGATTTATAACGAGTACGATTATGTTATCCTAATGGCAATAGGTGTTTTAAAATGACTGAAAATGACTGATGATTGAATGTGTAACCTAAGATATAACAGCATGGAAGAGATGGCAGAAGATGCATTTGTATGAGGTGCATTTTCTTTATGACCTTTCTATTAATTGTTTTGGGAATAAATCACAGTTACGAGGAGGAACTGATCGAAGAAATAACACAGGTTGGACGTTGCTTATGCATTTTTAAATCATCATCACTCTATTGGGATTAATGGGGAACAATTCTGCATTTGGCATAGTTATTTTATAGACAATATGCAGAATCTTTTCACTTATACGCATCTATATAGACTGCTTGATCTATCCAGTTTGTAAAGGTGAGTAAAATGTCGCAATAAAAGCCCCTTTCACGTGAACGCGCATTGAACCTAAAGCGGAAAACCTGGCTAGACTAATCGAATCCAAAGTGAGCTTCGTAGTACCATTAACTCTGATCGAGAGTTGCGTCTCTGTCTTTCCCAAGAAAGCCTGGGTATGTTCAGCGAGGTTCGTAGTACAGGGTACTGGTCTACCCAGCTGTCTTGTGAAGACAGCTGCCCACTGTGAAAAATAACCTGTTTCTTTCAACTGTACAAAATACTGACCTGTGTGTTTTCTCATGAGCCTTGCATGCCGCGGGGTCCGAGAAGGCTTTATGGCAGTCCCGACAGCTGAATGGCTTTTCTCCTGTGTGGATGCGAATGTGCCTTTTGAAATTGCCCGTGTGCGTAAATTTCTTTCCGCAATCCTGGAACAAAACACATTTGACAGTGAATGACCTTCTCTGAACCAGTAATCCTTTCAAGATGAATTACTAAACGATGACATCGTTACCAACATAACGTGTTGCAAATTAACACACACACGACTAAGCACACGCCGAACACGCACAGCTCTCACCTCACACTTGTGGGTCACGGAGCTGTAAGGCTTCGACTCGGATCGTCCGTTGGCCGACCCCGTCGGCGTGCTCCTTCCCTCCTGGTTCCCGCCTGACTCCTCCTCCTCATCATCCTCCTCCTCTTCCTCCTCGTCCTCCTCCTCCTCCTCATCTCCCAGGTCTTTGGTTAACTCACAGTCCTCCTCCCCGTCCGCCATGTGGCCGTCTTCGTTGTCCTCCTGGTTCTCCTCCCCATGTTCTCCTCCTCCTCCTTCTTCTTCGGGGCCCGGGAGGCCCGGGGGCTCCTCCTGCTTCACCCGCTTCGGAGCGCTCTCCTCATCCGTGTCATTATCTTCAGAGGAAGAGGAGGAGGAGGAGGAGGCGGCGGAGAAGAGGAAGAAGAAGAGGAGGAGGAGGAGGAGGAGGAGGAGGAGGAGGAGGAGGAGGAGGAGGAGGAGGAGGAGGAGGAGGAGGAGGAGGAGAAGAAGAAGAAGAAGAAGAAGAAGAAGAAGAAGAAGAAGGCAGACGTTTTAATAACATGACATAAAGACATACGTGTCATATATGTGACAATGGCAGACACAATCTTAACGCGCCGCTTGTTAAGGGATCGACTCGGTGGGGTCCTCACCAGGTGGGAA
Organism: Gadus chalcogrammus; assembly: GCF_026213295.1. Lineage (NCBI taxonomy): Eukaryota > Metazoa > Chordata > Actinopteri > Gadiformes > Gadidae > Gadus > Gadus chalcogrammus. The sequence continues at coordinate 27,630,916 of NC_079418.1, read as the reverse complement.
GTTTCGGCGAGGAGCTCTCCTGATTCTCCGGCCCCTGGAGCTCATGTACACCGACCCCCCCGAACGGCTCCACTGGGATTCTGGAAATTAGAACAAATGAACTCCAGCTGAGCAACACAAGGAACCTAATGGAATGGCTGGACCTCATCATATCAGTCAGCCTGCACTCTTAATTAAAGTTGGTAACTAAAAGTAACTTTGAGGAATTGAAGGAGAAATATCCACACTAAATGCGAAACAAGTCCGAAGGGGTTTACTAACTGGGCGTGTAGTCAGCATCCCTTGGGTCGTCTTGAAACTCTTGAACGTCCTTCACAACGCTCTCCTCCTCGGAGCCCGCAGGGGCCTTTGTCTGGGCAGCCAGCACTTTGAGTGGGGAGCTTTTAGGCGGTCGCCCCCTCCCTGGGTGGGTTCTGCCGGGGCTGGGAGACGCCACTGGCGGGGCTGTGTGTTCAGTGGGTTCGCCTGCTGCTGTCTCCTGCGCTTTTTCTGCCAAATCAGCACTCTGGGTCTGTGTCTCCTCTGCTTTGGGAAGCACCTCTCCAGGGTCCTGTTCCGGCTTCTCTCTGGCCTCTTCTTCTTTTTCTTTGGTTTTGGTAAGAACGCCAAAGGAAAGGAGAATGAATTAGGTACGGATCAATTGTCTTGACCACAGAGAAACACATCAGAGGAAACGCCAACATATCAGCAAACCAGTCAATAATGTCGACTTTAGATGAAATTATTGTTGAAGTAATGAAATATTTGCATTTGTGGATTTAATATATTTTAATACAATTATACACTCTGTATAAAAAGTCTGTTTCCAAATCGAATAGCGGTGGTTGGTTGAAAAGGACCTTGCCAATCCTTAAAAATAACTTCCTTTGGATGCAAGCAGCTAGCCTATGCAATGTCTATAGAACCCACCTGCAGAGAAATCTGCTATGAGCGAAGGTGCGGAAGCTGTGACCGACTGGTAGGCGGAACAAGCGTTGACCACTTCCTGCATCTGGAGAAAGTTGGCCACAGCCAACACGTCCTCCATGTTCTGACAGCTGAGGCTGAGCTTAGCTGTGTACATGAATTCCAGAACCTGGCCCAAACCTAGAGTCAAACCCAGAGGAATACAAACTCTTCAGCAGGGTAGCAAGTTGATAGAAGAGGCTATAGCTGATGGTAGTTCATCTTGGTTGGATGCTTGTTATAACTTTGTCGTACAGTCTTTTATAATCAAATATTAGTGGGGGGTGGGGGTGAACAGTCTGAAATAATATTGTAAAATGTTTGATTATTTGTTGAATATGTACATTAAACCCAACCCATAACCCATAACCCATGAGGGACAAACCTGCAAAATGCTTAAATATTTAAACAAAGTGAAATAAAGCAAATACTCTAGCCTTGCCTTGTTTATTTGAACTTCAAGACAAGCAGAGTCTGACTATAAGTAACCTAATTTAAAAAGTCACATTCATCAACACATTAAATTAAGAAGAGACCTGCAGCATTGCTGATGTCCAGATGCACCACGTCGTTCTGGTCGATGAACAGGGTGCGGAAGTAGGAACTACAGGCCGCCAGAACCGCTTTGTGGGCCTTGAAATCCACTCCATCCACCACGAAGGTGCAGTCACACAGCAGGCCCATCTGGCGCTGCTGGTTTAGCTGCTCCAGGACTTTCCCACTATGCCATGGGAAGTCCATCTTCGATGATGACAAACTTCTTTTCAACAAGCTGTTGAAAAGCAATGAGAAAAAAGAAAAAAGTTTATTAATAATCATAGACATAGACAAAAACATTGTCTATTTGGTTACTGGGGGCACACTGGGGTTCCATGACATTTTGAGGGATTCAATACATAATCATGATTCAATTGGTATGTTTATGATTGTTAGATGTAATGCAAGTTTTATTACATTTCAATACATCTTGGACACATTTTTGCAAAACAATGTATAACCTGTCCTGTATCCATGTGGTTTGTTCTGGTCTACCTTATGGGAAACATTGCGAAAATAGCTTAGAACCCATAGTTATATGTCTCTTAAAATCAAATAGTTAATAGGGTGGGGGTGATTATGACAAGTAAGTTATTATGTGAATGGTTTGGGGTTGTGTTTTAACAATCCACCCAAAAGTGTATAAAAAAACCCTTTCATTATCACCAGACGATTCGTGTAGTTAACATGTGATTAAAGAACGTCACACTGGGCGATACAGGCAAGGTAGCAATAAGGAAGTTGTCTTATGAACGTGACTTTAATGTGAACGAACTTTTCAGCACTCGGTTTGACGGTGCGACCGATTGATTACAATTCCTCCATCATTGTACCTTTTCTATCCGGGATTAATTTAGCGTGCCTAGACATGCATGTAGGAGAACAAGATGGCGTACACTGGCGCCAGGCCTGTCGTTTCTCTGTCGTTCTACGGCCTCGTTCGGTTGTTTATAAGCACGCCATTTTAATACAAAATGAACACCAACATTACCTTTGCAAAGCCGCTGGTATCCAGTCTCCAAATTCCCAAATAGTCTTTGTTTTGGAGTGTTTTTCGGCGATATAAGATTAAACTCAATCGAGTTTTTCGGTGATCGATCTTGCTCCGCAGACTAGAGATCCACCGCCATCTTCCACTCTCTGATCGATTGATAGTGGCCGGGCGGAAATTGTACAGGAGCACGCGCAGTTGTTAACCCTGCTGGAGATGCTGCTTCTGACCTCTGGAGGGCGCAATCTACTCACATTTCAATTTACCCAATTACATACGAAACCAGAGCTTTTACGCACACAGTTCTGTGCGACCGTTTAAATGCAATCTAAACAGTCCAACGTGTTGCGAACAAAATTTGCGTGGATTTTCTTTATATATGCTGTTTTATGATGCAACGTACAAAAGAATAACTCAACTAAAATAATTGGCCATTTGGTTGATAATGATTCTGTGTTGCACACCGATTTGGATCAAGGAAGGATGAGACAGACCTGTCACCAAACTATGGGGGAGATTTATCGAGTTTAATGTAAATCTATAGCTTTACATAGAATAAGAACAATCACAGGTGGCAAACGTATTATCACATTAGACATAAAATGCTATACATTATATATAAGTACCAATATGTAAGATGTTCCATCGTCGAGGTGGTTTCTGAGGTTGTTCTTATAATGTGGGTGTATTCTTAAGAAGTATATTATTCAGCATTGAATAAAAAGTAGGAATTCCCTCAACACTTTTTTATTGTTTTGGTTATATTATTAAAAATTTGCCCACAGTGAACACAGTCTCACACAAAACAATATCTATTCCCAAAACAGACTTTTTTTTATGTCACAGAAATATAATGTGCAATTACTCCTTAACATTATTGTGATTAGTAAGCAGGGAAAGTTTTAAAACTTAAATTAAACTCTTAAATTACTCATACAAAAATTGTATCAGAGGAAAAAAATACTTAAAAATACAACTAACGGTAACAAGAAAAAGCGCTAGTATCGACATCAGAAATCAGGGGGGGGGTGAAGGAGAATAAAAAACCAGACATGAAGGAAGTGCATGGCAATGGCTCCTCTCTAGATCTTGATCTCCGTGCGGAACGTCTGCAGGTGCTCGTGCTTGGCGGGGAACCTCCGGGCCCTGACGGTCAACGCCCCGTCGGTGCCCAGCGATGAGGCCACCGAGGTGGGGTCCACGTCCTCAGGGAGCTGGCACTTGTGTGTGAAGGTGTTCATCACTGTGCCGTCCGGGGCCAGCTAGAAACACAAGATATTGTTTTGTGATCGCTAAGCTTTGACAGTCGTCGTATGTCGCAACATTTGACCACACTCTTATGTACATCAGAATGCATCGTGGGATTTTCTGTTGTCGACACCCGGCCATTTTGTGATGACTCGATAGAATTGTAATATTGTACTACTACTAACCACTTTCACAGCTTCCAGCACAACAATCTCTTCCCATAATGACAAATCCTTTCACGATGAACTATTAGACCATGACCAAAAAACCATAACTACCAATAACATCCCAATGTTCCCTGCTTCTGAAAATGGAGGTGGCCATTACGATGGGACGCCTTGATGTACAAGCCCTAAACCCTATCTCTCTCCAGATGGGCTTCTCATCTCCAAGCTGTTCAAGCTGACCTTTTCGGCGCGGACTTCAATCTGGTTGTTGGATGTGGTGACGATCACATCTTCCGGGGAGAAGTCCTGAACGTCGACTGTAAACTGGTACGAGTCTCCCAGGGTCTTGATCTTCCCGGCCCCACCTTGAGGCAAACACACAACAAATATTTTATACTGTCTTTGTGTGTGTGTGTGTGTGTGTGTGTTTGTGTGCGTGTCGTTGTGACACTTTAGCACATAATCTAATGAAGACCCATTTTTATTACCTGTCTCTATATGTCCACAAAGCGGCCCTACCCCCAACACTGGAGTGTAATATGTGCTGCTGACATGGGAAAACTATTAAGAAATGTTTCCATAATCATTATCGATTATTACTACCGCCCAGCATTGATTTTCCCAGGGACATACAACATATTGACCGCCATAACATGCAACCTAGTGAGAGTTTACCAGGCAAGTGCCAATGCCCATGATGTCATCAACACAAACACACACACACACGCACGTCACACAAACAGATATACACACGCAAACATTGGAGAGATGTGCCAATTGCGTGTGTGTGTGTGTGTGTGTGTGTGTGTGTGTGTGTGTGTGTGTGTGTGTGTGTGTGTGTGTGTGTGTGTGTGTGTGTGTGTGTGTGTGTGTGTGTGTGTGTGTGTGTGTGTGTGTGCGTGCGTGCGTGCGTGCGTGCGTGCGTGCGTGTGTGTGTGTGTGTGTGTGTGTGTGTGTGTGTGTCTTTGAGGGCATGCATGTGATTGCTCTGCCAGCCGGCAGCCTTCTCGTGTATCCTTTTGTGGGCGTCATACCAAATGTGTGAACTCACAGTGTTGGCACTGCCTCCCACATTCCCATATGTGTGCGTATGTGCCCCTGTGTGTGTATGTGTGTGTGTGTGTGTGTGTGTGTGTGTGTGTGTGTGTGTGTGTGTGTGTGTGTGTGTGTGTGTGTGTGTGTGTGTGTGTGTGTGTGTGTGTGTGTGTGTGTGTGTGTGTGCAGCTTTCCAAGCTATGAAAAGCAACAGCGCCCCTTCTCCTGTGGTTCTACCTTCTGATGTGAGACATACCAAAACATCCATCTTTAGCTCGCTACTTTTCCCCCGGATACTCCTAACCGGTCTCTGCATTGTTCTGTCACATATTATGAATATCTGGAATACACTCAGAGTAGACATTTGTTTCTGGACTTTGGAAAGAAGAGATCTCATTCGGTAGAGGAGTAAAACCTCAGGAAAAAATCTTTCTGAGGTTGTCCTTTCAATATATCTTCCCAATGTTCCTACATGCTTTAACACAAAGCAGCTCTGCAAATGCTCAAACCAAGCCTGGATTCACAATATTTATTGAAACCAAACTAATTTCTGCCTGTGGATAAACATAACTCATCATAATTGCTATCAACGGACACACATTCTTTCTTTACTACAACACCAGCTATCTTCACAGCAGGTTCAAGTTTAGCATGGCACGTTCCGAGTCTTTTACATGGCACATCTTCCTCAAGGTAATCCGAGTCCACATTGTTTCCTAAGCCTCTACTGTGCCTATAAGCTTAACAATAAACCCTAACAGGGATTCAAGTTGGCTACTCACTAGGAAAACCCAAGGGCTCGCTCCCGGGACCAATGAACGAGCCAAAGTCCTCGGTGAACAGGCCCCTGTTCTTCTCCATGAAGGGGCTTCCGGAAGAGCCTGAGGAGGTCTGGTGGAAACTACGCTCCGATCGGAAGGCGTTGGAAGAGTTGGACACGCTCATGGGGGGCAAGGAGGTCCACTACAGGGAGGAGGCAGGAGCCAGCGGGAGGGATGGAAGAAGAGGAGGCTCTGGTCTTGATGAGGAGGGAGAGAGAGAGAGAGAGAGAGAGAGAGAGAGAGAGGAGGGAAGGAGGAGTAGTGTCTTGAAGGCAGTCCACCAGTTCGGGATTATTCACAAACGATGGGTCTTTTTTTTTGGTGTTGGAAGTCCGGTCTCTGTGTTGTCTTCGTACAATTCCCAGGATCCCCTTTTGTATCCTTTTTTTTTTCTTTGCACCAATCAGTGAAACTGTTTGTTCAGACTGTTCCTCTTACTAGTTCCGAGGACTCAGTGTTACCTAATGCTTGGGATGACCACTGCCTCCTCTGTAAACCAGCCTGTCTTTTAGAGGAGGTTAAAGCGCTGGACCTTTATACTCCAGAGTGTGTTTGTTTGTCCGGATGGTGTGCTAGAGTTGTTTGAAGGGCACGTGGCCACGGGGAGGGGAATAATGATCTATATTTATAACAGGACAAAGAGTGAGAGAGATGGGAGATGAGAGAGGGAGAGAGTGTGGCCGGGGTTGGAAATGTTCCGGATGATAAGGGCTTGGGGTTAAGAAGGTATGTGAGAGAGAGAGAGAGAGAGAGAGAGAGAGAGAGAGAGAGAGAGAGAGAGAGAGAGAGAGAGAGAACTTACCGTGAAGGAGGGAGTCAACAGTTGGCATTCCATACACTTCCTGAAATAGATATTCTCTTTACCTCTGTCTTCAATCCCACTTAGCTTATTGCTTCTCAAAGTTCCATGGTCCGGGTAACCATGTCCATAATAATAATAAAATTTATATTAATAATTATGAGAATAATGATAATGATACTAATATATTTTTATAATAATTAAAATGAATAAAAACATTAATAAATAATTACGCTAATGACTAACAGTAAATAAACAATAATAATATTACATAATAAATGTATGTGTGTGTGAGCATGAATTTATTAGTTTGTTTTTGTGTATGTGTCTGTGTGTGTGTGTGTGTGTGTGTGTGTGTGTGTGTGTGTGTGTGTGTGTGTGTGTGTGTGTGTGTGTGTGTGTGTGTGTGTGTGTGTGTGTGTGTGTGTGTGTGTTTTTGTGTGTGTGTGTGTGTGTGTGTGTGTGTGTGTGTGTGTGTGTGTGTGTGTGTGTGTGTGTGTGTGTGTGTGTGTGTGTGTGTGTGTGTGTGTGTGTCTGGTGGAAAGAATGTGATGGAAAACGCAGTGGTCATAGCGTGTAGTGTGTCTGGACCAGGGGTGAGTGACATCACTGTGACAGGATATTAGTTGATCTATTAATATCGGTTGTTCTGGTAACACTGTGTATCATGATAAGAACCTAACACATGCATCGCCAATCTGTACATTTAAAATAGATGCTGAGGTCCATGCTTATCAGTAAATCATGCATCATGCTTGTGTGTGTGTGTGTGTGTGTGTGTGTGTGTGTGTGTGTGTGTGTTTGTGAGGAGCGGTACATGGGAGAGATGAAAGTAGGCTGTGGATGGGACATGTCTCAGCAGGGGAGGGGGAGGCTGTGGGAAGTCTCATTGGTATCCCGTTAACAATGACACATACATAAAACATCACATATAAGACCACCAGGCTATAATATTTTAAAGTCCCTCAATGAAAAGAGTAAAAGGAGCAGGTATAAAGACAAACAGAGCAGGTGGCTATTAATAACAGCGTGGCGAGAAGCAGGACTGACAGTCTATGGCGAGCGATACCTTAACACATCTCATGATAGTGCACTATTACAGTTTTTTCCTATCGTTTTAGGCAATTTACCTAAACCATGTTCACATTCCCTAAACACTTAACACAGTGAGCATACCAGTAGACCATGTGAACCAAACTGTGGTTACTTGCCCCTATGCTAAGATACAAATGCTGGCAATGACGCCTTCTTCCAATTTTCATGGATACCTGCCCCAGTCAATGTTCACTACCGGCAAAACGCTGTGGAACTACAGCATATTTTACCAATGTTTAGATACTCTGTTCAAAACAGTGAACTTTCTGTTCAAAACCTAACAGTAATTTAGATCACTGTAGATGGAAAGATGCTGCATTTGGACAGACAAATGAAGTTACATGTTTGAATAAGAAAAAATATTTAGTTTATAGTTTATTTATTTTATTTTACAGTAATTTAGATTTTTTTCCCCCTGTGCACCATAGTTCTTGGTGAATTGGCATGGAATTACTTTTTTTACGTAAAAGCAACACTACATACAATGATCTGTACAAAACACAGAGGATAAGTTTTGCAATGCAAAACACCTGGTGGTCATTTCAGCTAAATCTCCAAAAAGTAAAGCACAGTGAAAAAAACTGTGTTTGTGATTTGTTTCTGGATCATATATTACGTACTTACTGTATGTAATTTGCATTACAAAAACTGAAAATTGTTATTCTCAGTTTCTCATAAAACACTTACAGTATTTACTGTATTTACAATTACAGTACATTTACCACACTCAATTGTGACATCTTTTGTGGGAGGTAAACCGACATATGAACACTGTCAGCAGATACTTGGCTTGGATTGTCATACTGTAATATTACAAACTTTATTATTGTAGTCCAAAGAAGTGTTTGTCTGTGTTTTTCTCTTTTTTTCAATGCAACACTACAGGAAATCTATGCCAAACTGGAGGACACAGCAACATTTTATATATGCAATTGGCAATGCTTCAAGATGTTAGTGTTTTTTAGGTCATAGTGTTCTGAGAGGAAACATGTGTTAAGTTATGGCAGCATTGTTTGTGGTGTGGTTGTTGTAGTGCATTTTGCACCAAAGGTTAACAGATATGCAGAGGTGTGTGTCTCTAAAGCCCACTGTGTTAAGTGATAGGGAAAAGTGACCATAGTATGGGTACATTACCGAAAACTATAGGAAAAAACTGTAATACTCATCACAATGTCTCATGTTGACGTGAACACTGACAGACATAGAAACGTGACGTTGACGTCCTGTTGGTATGCAATTTGATTATGCTTCTGTCTTACTAAATTGGTTATTGATTAACCAATGATTAACTATGGGATTAATGTGACATGTTAATGTGTTAGTACTTTAATTTAGTTTAAGGTGCAAGTGTACAATTTCGACACATTAGTGCTCCACACAAATAGGGGGCAGCATATTACCAGAATGGCATCCTATTGTATTCTAACTGGTGTAGGTGAACTGCATAGCAACACACAGCAAACTTGCCAAACATTTTAAAACAGTCAATAAAGTAATACAATAAGCTACCTTTATAAGATATCACGACATAGCCAACGTTACCATTAACAGATGTTTACTTTACTTTTAATACTCTGAATTGTACACATTGAATCGTACACACTGAACCTAGTACTAGAAAAGTTAATGGTTGCAAGTATATTATAACAAATTGATTTGTGCTTGGATATGAATTATTATATTGATATAATATTGATATGAATAAATGAAGACATGGAAACGGAGAGGAAGACTTAATATAATAAGTTTCACTTGGAATAAAACAACAAAGTGAGACATTCTCATTGCTCTATTCTGGTTGACTGAGTCATTCCCATGAGTCACCCCTGCAAGGTTAAACGACCTCACTGCACATCAAGGTGTGTGTGTGTGTGTGTGTGTGTGTGTGTGTGTGTGTGTGTGTGTGTGTGTGTGTGTGTGTGTGTGTGTGTGTGTGTGTGTGTGTGTGTGTTCGTGTGTGTGTGTGTGTGTGTGTGTGTGTGTGACGTGTGTGTGTGTGTGTGTGTGTGTGTGTGTGTGTGTGTGTGTGTGTGTGTGTGTGTGTGTGTGTGTGTGTGTGTGTGTGTGTGTGTGTGTGTGTGTGTGTGTTTGTGTGTGTGTTTGTGTGTGTGTGTGATGCTGTTCAAAACAGGACAAAACAACACAGAGTAAATAAAGCTGTCAAGCTTTCCAGACCAAAATACAGAATATGGTACGCCTTTGCACACAAAAACACACACACACACACACACACACACACACACACACACACACACACACACACACACACACACACACACACACACACACACACACACACACACACACACACACACACACACAAGTGGGGATGTGTGGGTCTCAGCTGTTAGGTTACATCATGTTTCCAGACAGAAGGATAAATCCCTCTGTGAAAGGGTTGGGCACTGGGCTGGCTGGATTCTCCAGCATCAGAACTCAACATTTTGTCCCTCTTAGTTATTGCGTATGGCGTATGGTAATGTTTTCTTCTTATTTAAATTGAGTTTTAAAGTGGCAGGAGAAGGTAAGTGAGGTATAGTGGAAAACATTAGGCATAAAGCGTTACTTATCTCCAGGAACCAGGCAATTATGCAGTGAAGACCTAATTCAGCCCGAAATGACCCGTATCCAGTCAGAGAGCCTCCCTCCAAATTGCAAAGACGTTTTAAGGCATTTAAACACCTGAGAAAGCAGTCATGTGGGACACCCCTAGAGAGATTAGAATCTCCACTTTTAGGAATTGTTAACTAACAAGAGACAATTCCAACCCCCAAAAAATAGGAAGCATGAAAAAACTTGCACATCAATAGCAAAACCGATATTTTTCTTGGGATTTGATCTCCATAAAATCCAATGTCCAAACCATATCGTTCTGTTACTAAAACTCGCCGAAATAGAGGCAAAAAACAATCAAGAGCAACCATTTTCTGTTTAAAACCAAAATTGATGTCCTACTTTTGTTGTCTTTGTCACCAAAGGTGTGTTTGAAAGCATATAATCACCATACACGGATAATCGAGGGTCTGGGCACCATTTTGCAACTAAACAATCAATGTATAGTAGCTAAGAAAGGGTTTCAGAGGAAATAGGTAAATTCCCTTGCCCAATCAGAAAATACATTAAATAGATGTAATGAATTGATATACTGTATTAACTTTTGGGATGTTATTTTCAGAAAGAAACAAAGCAATTAAGTTAACACATCAAATGACTAATACTGCATAGATGCTATCATTAAATTGACCAAAAAGGGCAACATTTATTATCTTCGAAGGACGCGCACGTTGAGAGGAACTACTTTGTTCTACCTACATTCATTGTGTGGTTTCTATGGAAACAGGTTTCCAATTGTTTAACCGGTGGGTGTGTGTTCGTGTGTGTGCATGCGTGTGTGCATATGTGTGCGTGCATGTGAGTGTGTGTGTGTGCGTGCACGCGTTTCACTTGTCCCACTCCAGATTTACATAACCAAAAATAACATGAGAGTGCTAATAGAGAGCAATAACTGGAAGTGAGTATATGTTATGAAGATAAATTATATTTAACCTCAACACAAAGCTACACTCACTGTGTGTGCCCATGTGTACGTTTGGGTGCAAGTGTGTGTGTGTGTGTGTGTGTGCGTGCGTGTGTGTTTGGGTGCGTGTGTGCCTGTATGTGTGTTTGTGTACATGTGCGCACTTGTGTGTGTGGGTGTGTGTGTGCGTATGTGTGCGTGTGTATGTATTTGTGTGTGCATGTGTGTGCGTGTGTGAGCGTGTGAGTATGTGTGTGTGTGTGTCTGTGAGTTTGTGCTACTCTACTACTGATTACCGGGAAACTATGCAACCATAATCATGGGTCAGATTGTTCCAACACTGGGTGTATATGTTTCTATAGAAGCGATTATCTATGGCTAGACTTGAATACGTTCTGTGTGTGCATGGGTCATTGGACCAGAATATCTTCTACTGGACTCCAGCTTTAAACACATGTCTTCTTCACGGCTCAACGTTGTCAAATGTAACAACTGTGATAAGACAAACCAACAGGGTTAGACAAATAAATAGGCCTGACGCCATTGCATTCTTTATCGACTACTTCCCTGGTTATTCAATGCGATAAAACAGATGCTCGTTAACCCTTGTTTTTAAAGAAACAAGGTAATTGAGATTCCAGCCCGATTGACATCATCCTCTTGGTTCATGTGTGATGAATGACAGGTGGGCGTCAACAACCTTTGGTTAACAGTCTCATTAGGTCTGTGGATCCCGATCCTCACAGCACTATGGCAAAGGCAGATGAAGGACAATCACTTCAAAGAGTGGATTAGAAACAGAAAGCCACCCATAGCTGTGACAAACATGCTAATATGTTCTTAAGACTTCTGATGTCTGCCAACCATTCCAACACAACGCACTCATACTTCAACAGCCCTTTACACAGCAAAGGAAGCATTTTTGGTCAGCTGTCTGTCTGTCTGTCTGTCTGTCTGTCTGTCTGTCTGTCTGTCTGTCTGTCTGTCTGTCTGTCTGTCTGTCTGTCTGTCTGTCTGTCTGTCTGTCTATCTATCTATCTATCTATCTATCTATCTATCTATCTATCTATCTATCTATCTATCTATCTATCTATCTATCTATCTGCCTGATGACTGTATAACAATTATGCTTTGTGATTGGAAAATAAGTCAAATAATTTTGACTTAAAAATGAAAATGAAGTAATGTTGGGCCTCCTCACATGTTGGTTTGACATGCAGTCCTGCAGAGAACCAGACAGGGACGCTGGTGTTGATGCTAGGGTAATCATTCAGGGCAGGAATGGAGTGCCTTGACGAGTCTAGCCGTGAAAGCTTTTTACAGAGGCGGGAAGCAGGGAATCAAAGGCAGACATCCCCTAATGAGGGCCTTCTCATTGACGATCGATGGAAACCATGCCTTCAATGTTTGTGAAAGGTCAGTCCGAGTGAGAAATCAATCGGAGGAAAACAATGGAGCGCAGAGCAGAGGGAAACTCCTGAGGGAGTGGTCTGTCTGTCTGTCTGTCTGTCTGTCTGTCTGTCTGTCTGTCTGTCTGTCTGTCTGTCTGTCTGTCTGTCTGTCTGTCTGTCTGTCTGTCTGTCTGTCTGTCTTTCCATGTATCTATCCAGGGTTAGGGTTAGGGTTAGGGTTAGGGTTAGGGTCGTGGTTAGGGTTAGGGTTAGGGTTATGAGACTAAATTAATGTTATAGGCTTTAGTTTCTATTTGTTTTCCAAGGATAAATCCTTAATTAACGTGATCAGATTGTCTGCTTCTACTGCTGCTGCTGAGGCTGTTGCTGGGCAGGATGCATGCAGAAGAGGAGCAGGCTGTTGGTAGCGGTACGGGGGGCAGAGAGGTCTGGGTCCATGGCTCTATGGTCATCGTCAGCTTTCTCACGGACCTCAGTGTTAGATAGGCCTGCTTATGAACAAACACATTGATGGATGCAAACACACACATTCTCGTTTGAGGACATAGACACACACACACACACACCCATTTATTGACGAACACATACACACACATTTACGGACGCACACATTAACAGAGAAATATACAGACACACTCACACACATGCACACAAACATATATATAAAGCCTATTAAATCAATGTTTTCAAGGTCCGTTTGTACATCTCTCTACGGATGTAGAGAGGATCTCTGCGCTCTCATGGGCGACTACCAGGTGGCATGGAGCTCAAGCGACCGCGAGCATCGGAGAGGATACGGCTTCTGTTTCCTTGTGTACAGACGGATCTACACCCGGATCTGGTCTGTTGTTTCAGTATTAAGCATTCTTCGCTTGGCAGGCTCTTTACTGTCTGCCATGTGACACTATATCAACAGGGGGGGTTCATGTGGGGAGAAGTGCTGGTTCTAGCTGCAGCTGCGTCAGAGCTCCCATCAGCGGTGGGTAAAGGAGCCAGGATGCACGCCCGGCACGCACACAGGAAGTTGAGTTGTGTGAATGTGTCCACGCATGGGCCTGTGTAGTTTAAGAGAAGGTAAACCCTAACCCCCCCTATCAACCCACCATCGATCCTGGCCCTATGCCCACCCTCTCTGACCCCCCCCCCCCTCCCCCAACGACTCTCTCTGTCCTCTCTCTCCCTGGAGGTGCGCTGTTAGGGTTAGGGTTAGTGAACCCACATGTTCCAGGATGGGGGTGTGCCTGCGTACGGGGTGTGTCCCCGTGAACCGGACAAAAGTGGGCCTGGCCTGGAGAGACGCGGGCGGGAGATTTGATTTGTGCTTTGCACTATGATTGTCAAGATCTGTTTGATTCATGCTTTTCACGCAATTAAATGAAGAAACGTGGATTGGTCGCGCTGTCTCCTGCCCCGTTTCTTTGTTACGTTTGAGCCGCGTAACAAGTGTCATAGCGTAGTACAGGATCCAGGTGCACTCTGCCTACATCGATGTTTGTATCATTACTATTATGGGCGTTTTGCCCCTTCATGGACAGGGCAGTGACGAATCACAGGAACGGGGGTTGGAGATGACAGGGTATGACACGTAGCACCGGAACCCCAGGTGGGGGTATCATACCCCAGGTGACTGAAAGTACTGATCACCTGGTTGGATCCCCAGTGGGCGGAGCCGGCCCAGTCCCCGTGGCTCTTTGAAGGAGTGGGCTGTGGCTGTGGTGTTATGACGGATCTGAGGGGGAGTGGCTAGGTGTGGCCCTTCTAGGATGGCCAACTGATACAAGATACAAGAAACAAGATTGTTTATTGTCATATACACAATGGCAAACATAGTTTGCACTGGGCAATGAAATTCTTAATTTGCCAGTTCCCTTCACACAAAATATAATAAAGTAGATAAATAAACTAAAATGCTAAAAATATCTGTACAAAGAGCAGAATTTAGTTAAACAAAAACAGTTAAATATAAGGTGCTGTTTAGCATGTGCAATGTTCGCATACAGCAGAAGGCCCTGAAAGACATTGAAATATAGAAGTTTTTGAATGTATACATTGGATATTGAATATTATTAGTAGATAAGTACATTGCAAATTAAGCTCACAGTTGAAATTAAATACATCAGTGTTTGAGAGAGTCATTCAGCAGCCTGATGGCCTGTGGATAAAAACTGTTTTTAAGTCTGGTTGTTCTGGCTTTCGTGCTCCTGTAGCGTCTGCCAGATGGTCGCAGTGTGAACACTGTGTGCTGGGGGTGTGTAGTGTCCTTGTTGTGTTGTGTGCCCTCTTTGTAACCCGGTTGTGGTAAATGTCTTGAAGTGATGGGAAGGCTGCTCCACAGATGTATTGTGCAGTTTTAATCACACGTTGGAGAGCCTTCCTTTCCTGTACCGTGCAGTTTCCAAACCACACTGTGATGGAGTTGCTCAGGAGGCTCTCCACTGTACACCTGGAGAAGTTGCTGAGGAGTTTGGATGACAGTCCAAATTTCCTCATGCTTTCTTAAGAAGTACAGCCGCTGCCGAGACTTCTTGGCAATGTCCTGGGTGTTGTGAGACCAGGAGAGGTCCTCGCTGATGTAGGTGCCGAGGAATTTAAAGGTTTTCACCCCTCTCTACCCGAGTCTCGCCGATGTGTAATGCACTGTGCTGTTGCGTGGCCAGACGTCATGCAGTAGAAACACAAACAAGTTGCATCAAGTAGCACCTGGTTCATTTGGATGTGTCTAGGTTTTGTTATGAATTGAATGAGCAGTTACAAGTCAGAACCTGTCATGTAACATGTTTGTCCTTTAAATATCGCCGTGTTGCCTGTCAAGTCCGAACATGAGGTCTAAACACGATGTGTGTGGTTTTAAAACAGACAGCGACGTCAATCTGTCAGTATGGCAATGCATCATCTCTGCGATACGATGAAAGATGAGGTTATGTGATTTAATAAGACGAGATGATAGGAGAGAGGAGCATTGTAATAGCCCGTCATCCACAGAGACCCCAGAGCCGCTGTTCAAAGCTAATTTCCCTGAATCTCCTCCATTCTGGCCGCAGGAGCTCCTTGTGTCCGCTGTGCTCTGCCTGGGGCGGGTTCATTCATCAGAGGCTCATGGCTCCTAAGCTTCTTCAGAATGCTTCTCCGTCATTCGGGGCGCAGATGTCCCTTTGAGTCCTTGTGTTACTATGACGATTCACGTTCAGTTTTTTCAGTTTCGATGCCCTAATTATTCAACCCTTACTCCGTATCAAATGACGAATGCCGAAATCTGTCTGCTACCGAAGTTATAAATAAAACATGATCGTGCTTGCGTGTGTGCGTGCATGCATGTGCATGCGTGTGTGTGTGTGTGTGATTGTGCGTGCATGCATTTGCATGTGTGTGCGTGTGTGCATGCGTGCATGCATGTGAATGCGTGTGCGTGTGCATGTGTGTGTGCGTGCATGTATGTGTCCGTGCATGTGTGTGTGTGTATGTGCATGAGTTTTTAAACCAGGGTAACATGCGTTGCAGTTAGCTGTATCCCCCTCTCCTTTCACCGGGGGATCCTTGGCTTCACCAAGACAAACAGCCCTGATCCACATGCTGACAGCAGACTGAGACATCGTTCTATATTAAAACTCAGGAAACAGGGGGGAAAAGAGCACAGGAACTAAATAATGAAGAACCTTTTTGGATATAAAAACTTGGGAATCAAATATAAACCTCAATACAACCCAAGTCTTAGAACCGGTGAAGCATTTATATGGATTCTGAGGAGAATCAACCAATTTAATCCTATAAAAACATGGTGTGGGAAACACAGTTTCCAGAAAAAGTAGTAAAGGTCAATACATGGCATATAAGGTGAGGTTTCTATTTTATTACTATTGCCTTAGTCTCACAGTCTCACTTTCCGTCCTTTGATTTCCAATCATTTAGCCAAATACGATGAATCCACACATTTCATCACATATTTATTATTTGGAAGTCCACTGCCGCATTCCCTTGAGGTCACGTGTGATTTATCCACATTGGTTGGTTAACTTTGGCAGTACACCATGAAGCAGTTGCTCACCCCTATTGGACGAGAGTCAGTGGAGCGAGAGAGATATCTCCTCTTTGGAAGTGCCGGTCTTGCTTCCTGCTCATAGAGTTATATAGACTGGTTCAACAGATCACTGATCAACAGCTGAAATATCTCTGTTGATTCCAGAGGAAAATTGTTATATATAATATATATATATATATATATATATACACACTTTAATATAAGAAAAAAAACCTGAATATTCTGAATAGAGCCAACATCTTAAAAAAATATATATATACATCATCTTAAAAAATAAAGATTCAACAAAGCAAGGGCACAGTATAACTACTTAGACTCGCCGGACTTTGTATCCAATGAGCCCAACAGCTTCTATTTAACGTTATGTTTCTAATACATAGTGTTGGTGCGTCTGCTGTCCTGTTCAGCTGTGGATGCTGGTCCTAATGTGCACACTGCCGGTGCCTGCTGGATACTGCACGCCAGTGTTTATATACGGTGAGTCAGAGATAATGTCTCTCCACAGTACAGCACCCTCAAGCCTCAGCGAGACAGAGATTTGCTGATGTGCTGCATGTTTTACGGATTTTTCTCGGAATTCCTTATTTATTTTGTGAAATGGGTCTGTTGTATTGTGTTGTTGAGGAGCCCCTATGGGGCGTTTTGTCGGGGGGGGGGGGGGGGGGGGTAGTGGCCTATCTGTCCCTATAAAGACCCTCAGACCAGTACCTTTCTCACCCACGGGGGTCTACAGCAAAACATTGCTCACAACAAACAAATCAGATAGGTAGCACAGTCTAACCTTTAGACCACTGCAACATTCTGTTGCATTAGACTACAGTAGAAATACATGCATTTTAAGCAATCTCTCCAGCAAAATATTCAGGATTTTTTTAAAAACAAGCCTAGATGTGTTCCATTAGTTGAATCTTTAATAATATATATTTTACTTTTACCCTGAATGTCAGAACAGAAATGTCTTCGGAATTAGTAACTGCAGTGGTAGTAGGCCACTGCATTGTGCTTGGTTCGTGATGTATTTTGAGATTTCTTGCATGCCAAAGTTGCCTGAGAAATTAATGGCCATCAGGGCTATTATTATCATCCAGAGGACATTCAGAGGTGCTTCAGTTATATTATATCATTGATCTATATATCTCCCAGAGTCCATCTCCGGTAACCGTCTGATGAGTGCAGTTGTTTATGAGCTTTGTGTGTGAGCATGGGACTGACTCCGTCATTAATTCCGCCGGCTTTCATCTGCACCAATAGGAGGGTTGTTTGGGGGCGGGGCTACTGAGGGCCACTGGATGTACAGAGGTGTAAAGAAAGTTGACTCCGGCACGCAATCAGACAACCCTGTGGTGGACATCTTGGGTGTGCATGCACACGGACAGCAAGTAAACATTAAAGTGATGGACATTAAAGTGAAAAACGTGAAACGAGCATAACATCCCACAAGAGAGAAGTATCTTGTCAAACAATTCTCCAAAGGTGTATTTACATACGTCGTCAAAGTCAGCCAACACACTCGACTGTAGGGTTTTCGGGGTGTGGTCTCGGAATCCCCACCCCCCTCCCCCCCACGTGCTTGGCTACGTAGCCTGGAAGATAAATAGACTCCATCAGATAAATCACCTTGAAGGAATAATTCCTGACAATGCAATAGATCTCATGGAACATCATTTTCTGGTGCTTAATGCACTCCTTGATTGCACACAATTAGAAATAAATTACAGCTTGTGTCATCCATCACTTAAAACAGAACCCCAGTGTTTAAACAGAACCCCAAATCGCGTACAAATAGGACGCCTCTCATTCTAGGGTTTAAAGTTTGTTGTGTGTTTATATACGTTCCCGTCAGAGTAAAGACCCCTGCTGAAAGAAAGATGTGAGTGAAATAATCTTCAAGGCTATTGGCTTCTTACAGATAACGTTAAATGTCACAAAATAGATCAACAGCTTCTTCCCTCGGTGGCTTTTCAGTGGCTGTTGATTCAAATGTCATCAGAAAGTCAGAGCGAAAGGAGATTTCATTCAACAACCTGATGGAGGCGGACAAGTGTGCGTGCGCATGAACATGTCCCCTAGAATGGTTTGATGATTGAATGGTGTGTGTGTGTGCGTGTGTGCGTGTGTGTGTGTGTGCTCGTGTGTGTGTGCTCGTGTGTGTGTTGTCCCTCTGTCATGTTCATGGTGTCCTGAACCTGCTCCCCACACACACTCTGTTTGTGACACACACACACACACACACACACACACACACACACACACAGGGAAGAGAGTGTGACTCATCACATGGGCTGAGCTGGTACACATTCTAACGCAAACGTGCGGACACACTCTCTCATATTACGAACAAACCTGACATAGTCACGTTTATTTCTGAGTCATATTCGTCCCCGAGAAATACTGCAGTTATCTGATATTCAAACTGTATCCTTACCCCTGGTTCTGCTCTCAGCAGCCTCCAAAACGCCAGGCACGTTCCTCTGCTTGACCTTTTTCCTCCTCTTCTCCCTCTCTCTCGCTGCTCGCTGCCCTAGCATCGTACCACTCTATCTGCATTTCCGTTCCGCAGATGAAGAGGATATTAGTCGAAGCGGCCTGCAGGGAAATATGAGCCTCGGTGCAGAGAGAGACGACCTTTGGAGGATCAAACCCATCTGTGTCTGATGAGCCCTGCCTGTGTTCAAATATATTCCCCCTCTTCTCGTTCATTACCATAACCATGATAACTTACTGACTACAACATCTTCCTCCTCAACATCATTATGAACAAAAGCTTATTGATGTCGTCTGTGCCTGCCGGGGATAATAAGCACATCAACAGCATGGTTTTATGATTGCTTTTATCAATCAGTTCAGTGGGTTTGCTTACAACAAACGTATCATACTAATTCAAGAAGGAGGAATCTCTAGACTCGCTTTTTGCTGTCTACCAATAATCATCGTGCCTCAACTTCAACTTTATATCCGTATAATAGTAATATTCAAAGTAATCAATATATGTTGTCACGACCCCACTGGTATCTAGGGAAACCGACTCTCTGTCTAGGCAGGAGTCGAGACACATAAGTGGTATAACCACAGCTGGTAGGCAACTAGCTTCCGGGGCACGTGTGTAGTGACTCACCTGGGTTCCTGGTGAGCGCTGGTCCTTCTCTCTCTTGCTATGGAGATAGCCCAAGTTTTGGGGTGAACGTAGCTGTCTCGTTCAGTTATGGTTTTACATACTTAGACAAACACTTGACAAACAAAGACGGTGAAGGGGCGGTCACGTTCCCCCGTTGGACTCCTTAGTTCTGGAGTGTACTGGCATATGGGTGAATGGCTTTACAAAGTCTTATCCTGCTGGGGTGTAACCACTGGCCACCATGCTGTGTATATCCCCCATCTTGGATCCGCCAGGTGACCACAATCAACCAATCAAGGGAGCCACTCCCACCGTTACCATGACCACCAGTTACCAACTAGCTTAACCTTACCCAACAGTAGGATCGTGACAATATCGATAGTACATATAGTTGTGTTGTTTTCATGTATAAATCTCATCTTCTTGTTGCCAACTTGTTGTTCTAGTGGATCAAGAAACCAATCAATAGTGAACACATATTTTATGCAACATAAAAGCTCTTGAGAAACAATATAATGTAAATTAATCTGGAAATAAAAAGGCACAGGAATGATTAAAGATGGAATTTAATACAAACTGTTGAATAAATCCAGTAATACATAAAACAAAGATATTTAAATAAACAATGACCATTTATTTTTGGACAACTTTTTGCTTTTAAGTCCTCTATAGTTACTGACCCACGGTTTGTGATCATATAAAAATAACAGGATATTGCACCAAAATAATGCCTGTCATACGTTGTTCCGTCAATACACAGGACAGAATACAACAAAGGACAGGATGTATTCCCCTACTTTGTGACTAGACTACACCTTGCCTCTAAAATGTGACCTGTTGGCCAACTATTTCTTCTGTTCAAAGCATGCGGACAGTGCCTCCTCTCAGACTCAAAGGCACTGTGTTAAACCACCCTGCCTGTCATTACGTTTTGTGTAACATAGTATTGCACATAGTTGGCTCCCACAAATCACCTGGCTTGTGTACAAATGCGTACCGTGGCTACTCACTATAATGACCTCTATTTTTGAATTGACCCCTGGGGTCTGACTGATGGCAAAAATACGAATACAAAAATGTCTCTTTGATACATTCACCCTGGCTGGACGCAGAAAAAGCTTTTTTAATCACTTCACAAATTATTTCAAATTGCAGTGTGTCACATTCTTGACGTCAGAAGGAACACATTTTTCCCTTTATGATCAAGAAGACGTGCGTCCACAAAGTCTGTGCTCTCCAGAGACATGCTCCACTCTCTATTCCTGGAAAGAATCCAAGTCCTGCCTCGACACCAAACTACCTACTCACAGCTCTGGACCCGTTGTACTCCTGTTGTCTTGGATATTGGTTGCTATCGATGAGAGAGAGAGCGGGAGAGAGAGAGAGAGAGAGAGAGAGAGAGAGAGAGAGAGAGAGAGAGAGAAAGACCAAGGGAGAGAGCAAGAGAGAGAGGGAGAGAGAGGCAAAGGGAGAGAGAGAGAGAGAGAGAGAGAGTGAGAGAGAGTGATGGCCTCGAGGGGTGGCAGGAGTCCAAATGACTTATTCCGAGCAGTGCCGTAGTTCTGTTGAATGCTTTCCTCCGATTGTTATGTCCTCTTCTTATCTGATTGGCTGAGCATCGTCTGAGTTCGACCGGTGGGACGACGGCGGAGGGGACAGGCGCCTGTGTGATAAAATAGCAAATGTCTCGTTCAAATGTCTAACACGGACGGAGATTACCTGCTCCCTCCCTAGAGTTCACTCTCGTACAACCTTCCTGTTTTCATTTAACTCCCGTCAGTCGCTTTCAGGGATACCAGAGGCAGTCTGAAGAATGGCACACTACGGTTTGGAGGGTAAACAAACGAAAGATAACCTTTGTTTACTTTCATTGTAATGTAAAAAGATACGTCACGGTTGAAGGCATGTGATTGAACGGTTAATTGGGTCTCCCACCATCCAAAGCCCCAGGGAGGAAACCTTCTGATTGAACCACCCGGAGAACGGCTCCCTGATTGGATAGCTCACGGGGGGGGGGGGGGGGGATGACATGTGACCGCAGCCGAGGAACCTGTGGTCGACATGGGTGGTTGACGCACGCATGTGTGTGTGTGTGTGTGTGTGTGTGTGTGTGTGTGTGTGTGTGTGTGTGCATGTGTGTGGGTGTTTGCGTGAGTGTGTGCATGCTTGTGTGCGTGTGTGTGTGTGTGTGTACGTGCATGTGTGTTTGACGTGCGTGCGTGTGTGCGTACGTGCGTGTGCGCGCGCGTCCTTACTTCGGCGCAGTCCCAGCAGGAACAATCCACCCCTAGTTATAGAAGACCTCGTCCTCCGACAGGGAGATGCTCTCAAACTGCTGAAGCCTTCGGCCGCTCTCCAGCGTCCCCGAGACCGCTCCGTGCGTCTGGGCGGTGGTGGCGAGGGCGGGAACGGAGGACGGAGGGGGGGGCGTTGGGTGGAGGACGGCCGGGGGCGGGGGCTCTGTGGGGTAGCTGAGGGGGCTGGCCGAGCCGCCCGGGTGGTTGTCGTGGAGACACTGTGGAACGCCGACAACACCTCCGTTGCGCAGGTAGTAGGCCATGTAGTGGCTCTGTGTGGCTGAAGGGGAGGGGGTTTATGGGTCAAAACGATGGTTTATGTAGGAAAAACAGTAAGTGAGCTGTTGAAGGGGAATTCCGGATTCCCGGAATTCCGACCTTGGAATTTCGAACTCAAACCTTCACTATCCAACATCGGCGGTTTCCTGCTGTTTGGCTTTTGACCTTTCAGTTCAGCTTTTTACTGTTCCTATAACCAAACTTCAAATTCAATAAAAAATCCGATGCATTCTATGTATCCTATTTTAATCGACATATTGCTATAGATGTTGTTTAACCAAAAATAATAAACAATTGCAATCATGCATTCTATATATATAGCCTATGGATTTTTTTTTTTTATATATATTATGCTAAAGCTCATTATTATAAATAAGCGTATGCTTATTACCTTCCCAGCTGACAGAGGGCCGGTCGATCTCGTCCGTGAAGCAGACATCCATGGCTGCCTCCGCTAAGGCAAACTGTGCGGCTACTCCTGAACGAAGCACCAGGAAACACAAGAGCCACTTCAACATCCCAGCTAAACAAGCACACCAAATAGCCAGGGGCGTGAAAGATGATTAATAATTAATTCCCTAAAGCCAAGTGTCTCTTCAGACCTGTCTACTTTGATAAGCGTTGTTTTAAATCAGACCCTCACTCACCTTGAGCATTATTCAATAATCCCATAATCTGAACCATGTTCAGGTTACTCTAGTTAAACCCTGACTCACGTTAATCGAATAATTCGATAATCGAATAATCAAAGAATTTAAATGGAAAAATTAACATATGATTATATAATAATGCAAACATAATAATATGAATCTAATAATACCATAAGGTAAATACTATAACATGAATACAATAATTGGATAATCTTACAGGGGTTACTATGTTGGCAGTTCGCACCCTTTAATAAAACTGTAAATTTAATAATAGAAAAAATAAAATGATAATAACATAAATACAAACGGTAACACGTTAGGTTAATGAACCGTTCACTACAACCTGCAGCGAAGCGAGCTTCCTTGATCTCGTCTGTCATCTGGGCGTAGAGCAGCTCGTCGTCCTGTAGCTCCGCCCCCAGGCCCTTCCACACCTCTCCGGCTCCGCCCCCACCGGTAGCCCCCGCCTCTCCTCCCCCGCCCCCCCAGCCCTTCCACTCTATCAGGTGGGCCACCCGGCCCTGGGCCATCGCAGTGGGCTTGGTGATGTGGTCCTTTATGGTGGCCACCAAGCCTGGGGACAGACGGACAGACAGACAGAAAGGGAGAGAGAGAGAGAGAGAGAGAGAGAGAGAGAGAGAGAGAGAGAGAGAGAGAGAGAGGAGAGAGAGAGAGAGAGAGAGAGAGAGAGAGAGAGAGAGAGAGAGAGAGAGAGACAACACACAGAGACACACACAGAGACAGAGAGACAGAGAGGAGAGAGAGAGAGATGGATAGAGGGTGTGTGACTAAATGCAAGTGTTTGTGTGTGTGAGTGTGCGTGTGTGTGCTTGTGTGCGTGTGTGCGTGGTGTGTGTGTGTGTGTGTGTGCATATAGTTTAGGTGCAGTGGTGTTGCATTTGGTGTGTGTGTGTCAGTACATGTGTGTATGAGTGTATTACCAAGTAGAGAAGAAGTGGCTAGCTCTCCAATATCATATCTGCTGATCTTATCGGTGGTGCTGCCGTCAGGAGGATTAAGGTCGTTCTGCTCAATATACAGACGAAAATAAACATGAAACAATACATTCACATATTTTCTTGAAACATTAACCCATAATTCTAAGTCATTATTGTATTCAGTGTTTCTAGTTATTATATATCCATGTTTTCCACCTAATATTAGGTATCTTTTCATTATTATGTCAATCTTTCTAGTCTAATCTTTCTTTACAGTTTTTCTCAACAATTCGTGCAAATAGCAAAACTCCATGGATTTCATGCAAAAGCCAGTCTCTTGCTCAAAATCCTTAGTTTGTTTCTCAAAAGTAAATATCTGTATCAATGAACATGTCAGTGCCATCATAATGACAAGTCTGTGTCATTGTGTACGGATAAGACAGTCAAATTGCTTTGTCATGTTGTTAATAAAACAGTGATGAAAACTATGGCTACAGTTTTGAAGACAATTATTGTAAATTGTAAGTTACACCTTAGTGTAGTTGGGAGATTGATTGCAAGAGACAGGACCAGATTCACATTTACGCTTTGACTGTTTGTACTGTAATTTGTTGACAGACCATGTCATTGCTAGAAAACATAGGACATATATAGGGTAAACTGTACATTGCTGTAGGAATTACAGTGCAGTCTTCCTGCACCTCCTGACGTTCCTGTCTGTTGGGCCACAAATTATCATTCTCATTCTCAGCCTCACTCCTCTTCCTCTTCTTCTCTCTGGCTGTTGACCCTGTCCCAATCTTCACCTTCCATTGTCAGACAATGTAACATTTTGTTGTGGCTCCAGCTATAACATATACTTGCCAGTTCATGGTTCAGGAGATGCACCTTTGAGCTATTCAGTAACTGGTTAAACGTTGGTTGATCTAACACTTCACACATTTCCCTTCTTTAGAGAGGGTCAAGATTCACCTGGTAGCAATTTACCAATTAAGGACAGATTTAATTAAAAGTCTAATGGAAATGTATAGAAATATGCTTGACATATTTTGACAACTTGTTCAACCATTTTGCATGTAAAGACTTATGCAATGAACTAATGTCTACATGTTATGGGGGTGAGAACTATGCAATAGAGACCCATTACAATGCATTTGAATCAACATGACATAAGCATAGGTGATAATATAGGAAAAGAGCTAGAATTGTACATAATCATTTGCATGATGTACCAAAGCATTTGCAACTTGCTCAAAGAAATGAAAACTGCTTTTTCGATGTGCACAAGTTTAACACCAATGATGTGAAAGATTGAACAGGTATTTTTGAGAATTTCAATTCTGATCTGAGAAATGTACCAAAGCGACTGAGAAAAACTGTATTATGTATCTTTGAAGCTTTATTTACTATAAACATTTTTAAAGGGTGAAAAACAAATAAAACTTGCTTTATTAGCCTATTATTAGCATTTTAGTCGTTCCATGGTTACAACCTTTACACAGTGTTAGCTTATTACTTCTAGTGTATTACTGCCAGGTTTCTTCAGAACAGGCCAACGGTTGGCCAGTTTACTTCAGACAAAGAGGTCAATGCTTAGGGGAGGAATACGTCGAGCACACACCTGTCCAGGTGGGGGCTGCCCTTCCTCCACCTCACCCTGCAATACCGCCATGGAGCGCTGGAGCTCTGTGACACACCAACACGCACACACACACACACACACACACACACACACACACACACACACACACACACACACACACACACACACACACACACCGCACACACACACACACACACAAACACACACACGCACGCACACATACACGAATACACACACACACACACACACGCACACACGTACACACACATACACACACACACACACACACACATACAAACACACACACACCGCACACACACACATACAAACACATACACACACACACACACACACACACACACACACACACACACACACACACACACACACACACACAGACACACACACACACACACACACACTCATACACTCACTCACACACAAAGACACAGAGACACAAATACACAAATTGTATCTGCAACAGTTGAGTCAATAATATAAGGCAGAATAGCTCAAAACAGATAAATAAATGCATGATAAAAGCCAGGTTGTTCGTGAAATGAATTGGAACTTGAGAAATATGACTCAGAAAAACGACTTCTCCTTGTGTCATAGAAAGTGACATCCACCAATCACAGCAGGGTTGAACTGTGATTATAATGTTTTATCTCGACTGACTACTCGTGAATCTGCCAACCTGTCTTGCTAGTGTTGACACAAGTAAACTGAAAATTAAGCATCCATTTAAATATTGAAATGTTGCCTCCAGAGGGAATACTCTGCCACTGGGGGACGACCATCACTGAAAGGGTCTATCCACAACAAAACAACATGTTTCACAGTCTCTGCATGGGACCACAGAGCAGCAAGCTACAAAAGAACCAGGCCATTGAGATGTACATCAAACAGCGACGCCCGTAAGACGTTTTGCACAAGAGGCCAAATGCTAGCTAGCTGCAAACTGAACAGACAGACTGACTGACTGACTGACAGACATACAGACTGACCTAAAAACAAACTGACTGACTGACTGACTGACTGAATTAGCTAAAACAGAAAGAATGACTGTAGAGACAGTCAAACTGACAGAAAAACAAACAGACAGAGTCTGCTCAATAGATAGACAGGCAGGCAGACAGACAGACAGACAGACAGACAGACAGACAGACAGACAGACAGACAGACAGACAGACAGACAGACAGACAGACAGACAGACAGACAGACAGACAGACAGGCAGGCAGGCAGATAGACAGACAGACAGACACTCAGACAGACAGACAGACAGACAGACAGACAGACAGACAGACAGACAGACAGACAGACAGACAGACAGACAGGCTGACTGACCTTTGCAGAGGCAGGTACCCATGATGTCAGGACGGCCGGAGAAGCGGTTATCTGTTCACCATGGTTACGGGAGGAGAAAAGAGCCTGCCTGTGAGGGGAGAGGGCAGGAATAGAGAGAGAGAGAGAGAGAGAGAGAGAGAGAGAGAGAGAGAGAGAGAGAGAGAGAGGGAGAGGGAGGGAGAGAGAGAGAGAGAGAGAGAAAGAATTATAGAGTGCAGTGAAAACAGTGAAGGAGAGAGAGGATAAAATATCGGATCGGTTTTTCGAAGCTGTGTGTTGATATTTTCTCGTCTGACTCGTCCATATAGAGATGAGAGCACAAGTGACAGAGAGGGCGAGAGAGAAAGGGAGGGAGAGAGGATGAGAGAGAGAGAGAGGGGTGTTGGAGAGTGTGGGGAGGGGGGAGAGAGCAGAAGGTAAAAAGGGGGAACAGCCGAGTTTGCTGAGGATCTTTCCCCCTCCTCCATATTTGTGTTGTTGTGTCTCAAGATGGCAGAACACTCAGTGTCCAAAGATGTCTTAACATTAATAAGTGATGAAGACTTTAACAAAGTCTTAACAGAGCCTCACAGAGTACACATTATGATATTTTATATCATCCGATTTCCCATGTACTCTGATCGTGTCTCTATTAGCCTATCCTTTGACAGGATTTATATGCATAAATATGCATACTTTTATCCTCATACGCGTGCACATGCCCAGACTCACATGAATGTTCGCAAACATAGATACAGCACAGTCATGCACAGTCACAAACACATGCATGCACACAAACATACACACAGATGCACACACACACACGCACTTACATGCATGAGCATGCGCACACAGACACATACAGACACACACATACACACACATGCATGCATATACACACCCACACCCACACACACACACACGCACACACGCACACAAACACACACGCACACACACACACAGCCACCGGCACCAGCTGCTACAGTAAACACAATAATATTCTTTGGGTTGCTGTTGTCTTGTTGCCTTAATGATTGACGAATGAAGTTGGGACTCAAATTACATAATCCCTGACAACGGGAGTTCTAATCTTCATCACCGGGATGAGCCTGTTCCCTTGGCAACCATGCATCTCCCTGATTTTAAACGTCTTCCTTCCGAGACTGATCACCCGGGGAAGGCAGCACGGGGAATTATAGTCAATTTGACACGTTGTCGGGACCTCACTCCAGGTCAAGAGTCACACTCGTTCTCATCTACAGAACATAACAAAGACAATCTGGGGGCTTTCACAATGTTCTGTTTTATTACATGCATTAACTTACCTTATCCATTGAATGTTTTGATGAGGTAAAACACTTTAAGCAAGTATTTTATATTTTTTTTGGATTGTCGAACTTGATGGACGCAGGGCAAACCTGGCAAACGGACAAACAACCAACGGATCATGCAAGAGAAACACGATACGAATATACTTCGAGATGTCTGACTCATACAATCCACATACATTTGTGCATCGTTAACAACGACATATATATTCGACAATGTACAACGTTTGAGGTAAAATAGGTGTTGATATCGTTCCGTCAAAATCTGTTCAAAAGAGAGAGGTGGAAAGGTTATAGGTATTGGAATTGCAACGCATGCCATAGGAGGAGCAAGTCTGCCCCCGTGTGGTTGGAGAGTGAACATGAATTGCAAATAAATAAATAAATCCTTTCCCATAGAATTTGTAGCTGGTCTATACATAAACGTACAGCCACTAATTGTTCGGTGAGTCACTGCAAGAGCAAATATAGCTCTTTTTTCTAACCCTTTCTGCTAATCATTGAATCACAAGAATTATTTTTCTTTTTCCAATTTGTCTGTTCCTACATTGCTTTTAATTCATAACAGACCGCTGTTGGACTTTTTTTGAATCATCTGTGAATCCCTTCCCATGTAAAGATAATATAGAGATAAAAACAAAACCGTAGTCATCTCGAAAGCAAAACTCAAAACAATGCTGTTTAACTTTTGCTAACTTAACCGTTCCACCATCTCCTCCTCCTCCGCCCTCCGAAGGATCCCATAACCTGGCTCAACCCTCTTCTTGTGTAAACCTCCCTGCAGGGAGCTAAGCAAAACTGCAACTCTCACATCGACTCCCCGAATAAACAAGCATCGAGGCCCACGGCCAGCGTGTGTTATGATCCCGGGGAGCTAAACAGCATGTTCTCTGTGGAACTCATTTACAACAGAACGGATGGACGCAAACAAATCAAGTTATGACCAACGCATTCGAAGGGTTTGGATAGGAATGTGGATTTTCGTCCAGTAGCAGAAAATGCGAAAGGAATTTGAAAATAGATTTTTTTTTTTTTTGGAGTCCATATATATATAGACATTCTTGATCTTGTGGCTGCAGAAATCTGTGCAGGAATATGTTGTGTTGTATCCCAAAGTACACAACTACAACAGGACATACATGAAAATAACAAGATAACAAATAAACCAAATAAAAAGGCGAAGAATACAATTCTAAAGAACTTCACTAAATACTTTACTAACTAACTCAACGATATGACTTTCCTAAATACTTGACTATATGACTTTACTACATACTTTACTAAACTAATTTCACAAAACGAATACCCTTTTTACTTTACTTAAAGATTGCAGATCAATGTGTTCCCAAATTGTTCCCAGTTCCCAGTTCCATCGGATGCTTGATCTGTGTTGTATCTGCCCGGGTCTGTTCTCCTCCCTCAGATCCACAGGTGAACAGGACATTAGGATCAGAAACACATAAAGGTTGCCTTGTTCTCCCAAACCCCCCCAAAATAAGCTCTGGAATCAAACAAACAGATTTTGGTCTGGGCTATAGCAATGCCATCGCCTACAGCAGTGGCACAGCTCTTCTAAGACTTCTACGCTGATAGGAAATTGCGCGAATGGGTCTGTAATGAGAAATGAGAACATTTCAGCCCCGGTTCTCCTATAAGCACTAGCAGAGCTTGGGCTGTGGACCACCTCAGCTCCACTGGGTCTATGGAGCCTCAGGGCCTAAATAAGCCTCCCCTTCAGTCTCTAATTGCTTTAATGACCCTCATTATCTGCTGTGGTACATGTTGTGCAGAGGACGATGAATGGCCCCCATAGCACATGGAGACAGACTGAAACACAGGGGAGAGAGGGCGGGGAGGGGAAGAGGTGAAAGGGGGATGGGGGGGGGGGCATTAAGTGAAGAGAAGACGCGTCACGCTGTACGAGCGTGGGACACACGGGGGCACATGGCCTTACGGTGTTTATTATGTTTTTATGGTTGTTCGACGTCCCGGGATGTTGTGGGGGTTCCTCCGTTGATTCCCAGGGCCCGCGGGAAGGTACCGAGGTAATCCGGTGGCATCTGAGATCCATATGGGCCGGGGAAGTCTAAACCACCCATGTTGCTCGCAGTAAAAAAAAAAAGTGTTTGCAGAGCACGATTCTGCTTCATTATTGGGGGGGGGGGGGAGGGGCTGCAAGGCTCCAAAGGACTCCAATTTAGTTTTTTTGCTTATAAAGGTCTGGGGGAGAAACAAAGTATGGCTACAATACCCGGGCCAGACCTTGGAGCAACTTCCCCGGCTAACTTTAGAGAGAGAGAGGGCAAACGTCTTAATCTGTTATTTTACCTCTCAGGAAACATGAACTCCTGTCTGAGCCGTTAACTGGTGGAGAGTAGTTGATGTGGAGGATAAACAAGCCCCATGTTAACAGAGCTCTCTCGTTCCATTTGTCAGGGTTTATTTACACTGAGCAACATGGGCTACGGCGAAGGCAGGGTCAGGCCTATGGATCACATTAGACAGACAGTTTGAAAATATACAAAGGACGACAGGACTTGTATCAACAGGGGCTAGTGTTTCTGCCACGGACATCTCATTCGAATCGCCAGCCAGTGGCCGGTTGTGTGGAGCTGCCTTGTGCTCGCACAGGAAAAACAGACACAACTCCGGTGTATTCTAGGATTGCTTTCTCCGGGCTGTGGCAATCACTGCATTTCCTTTCCACAATTCCATTTTAGTTAAAATGTATACAATTAAATATATATATTTTTATATTTATTCACGATGATTTCTGTTTAAAATTCTGTTTAATCTCTCTATGGCGACACCTTGGCAATAAGCAGGATTGTTTTCCCAGAGATACAAACAGTGTAGCCACCAACACCCAGTTTGAACAATACTGCAATTGCAAGGGCTTTCCTCATTGGACCATAGGCTCAATCACCATTGTGTTACCTCATCCGCTGATAGGTTGTGACCGAACAGAGATTTATTTCGATGAAGATCTTCAACATTGTCACTTTAACTGATTTTTCAAAGGATATGGAATAAGGATATATAACTCTTTAAGGAACAGCTACAGAGATGTGCAACTATTCTTTAAAAGGCCCCTGAGGTTTGCTGGGCAGAAGAGCAGAGAGAGGAGATGCACGAAGAACTAAAATAGATCCAAATTGTGAGGATATGTTTGGTCAGGAAACCATTGCTAAAATAAGTATGAATATAAATTCCTTCAAATTCAGTCTTTTAGTATTCAACACACTACGAAGGATAAGCGTAGCAATAACAACAACAACAAATGAAAATCAAATACCCACCAGCGAAGGGAAGAGGCTACAAATTAACATTGCATTCTTTTTTATTGAACTTTGAACAAAAGAAAACAAGACAGCAGGGAAGAGATAGGGGAGTAGAGCCACGCCCCCTGTGTGGAAGAATCCACAAGGCCTTTAAATAGAAGCACAGGCCCCAGAATGCTCAGCCTCCACACCAACCACCAGACTGCTATTGTGGTCTCTCTCTCTCTCTCTCTCTCTCTCTCTCTCTCTCTCTCTCTCTCTCTCTCTCTCTCTCTCTCTCTCACTCTTTCTCTCTCTCTCTCTCGCTCTGTGAATCCCTCTCATTTCAGTCTTAATGACAGACGCTGGACTACGACACACACTCATTGCCTTCAGTGTGCAGACAATCAAATTATACCCTCAATAACAGCGACTGATAAACAACGCTGATATAAGCTTCAGTCACATTTGGTTTTCATTACATAGACATAATTGCATCCCCATCAAACTAAGCACAGCCCCTTTTAATTCACTCAAATGAATACTTAAAAACAAAACGTTAAATGCTGTCATATTAGACCGGTGGAAGACGTTGTTGGGTTCTTGTCGCCACTCAAAGCCAGGACTATTTCAAGGCATGACATTCCTTCAGAAAGCCACTGGGACAAGGAGCAAGCCTCA
Source organism: Gadus chalcogrammus (assembly GCF_026213295.1). Classification (NCBI taxonomy): domain Eukaryota; kingdom Metazoa; phylum Chordata; class Actinopteri; order Gadiformes; family Gadidae; genus Gadus; species Gadus chalcogrammus. The sequence goes on along the minus strand of NC_079418.1, from coordinate 27,598,834 downwards.
AGGACAGTATCCACTATGGCTCTCTGTGTGGAGCTCCGCGGTGGCTTCTGTCTCCTTTTTATTTACCAGTCCTGCCGTCCCTGAGATTAATAAATAATCTCTGTATTGACCAGGTTCTTAACGTACATTTCTCTTATCTGTGGAATGCTTGAGATGATTAGTTTAACACATTCATCTAAAGGCGTCTTGGGGGGGACTGCACAGCAAGGTCAAAGATAAAGGGAGATTAGTGTGTTAGGCCTCTCAAGGTGGAATGCTGAAGGTAATGAGTAGGTCTGCTCCTATTAGCTGTATACCAAACTGGTTTTTAGGTGAAGGTTCAACACCTTAATGCACTCTAATGTGGACCATTTTGCCTCCATGTGAAACACAGCACTTTACGCGCACATATACACGTACACACACCCTCACACACATGAAAGTCATTTCTCTCTTTCCCTCGCACACACGCATATATCGGTTGTCTTTATCTCCCCCCCATCCTTCTGTCCTTCTCTCTTTCTCACACACACACACACACACACACACACACACACACACACACACACACACACACACACACACACACACACACACACACACACACACACACACACACACACACACACACACACACACACACACACACACACTCCCCACGACCACCATAACAATTTCACAACAAGGTCATGGGAGCAGGTCAACTCCCCAGGCAGCGATGTTGTGTGTTTTTAATAAGCACACAAACACTCAGTACACAATACAATATTTGTCTAAGTAGGATTGGGAACAGCGTTACGATAAGGAAAGTTAGATAAGTTCTGTCTATATAACAAGGTTTATGTACATAAACTTGCTTCTTTGGTGTGAATTATACAAAAGAAAACAATACCTTTTTTTATTCAAAATATTTTATTTCTCAACAAACGTAGTGAAGAAAATGTAATTCTCTGAGAATTTTTGAACACAATGTACATAATGAACGTAATTGTAATTTAGATTTTGTGGACATAGCCTCCAATTCTCAATCGCTGTTCAATGTTTTTGTGACAAATAAATAAAAGGGAAAAATAAATAAGCTATTAAATATACTATAAAACAAAAGGGCAAAAGGAGGGCTTTTGATTGATGAACTGGAGATAACATATTCAATTGATTCCTTGAAATGTCCCAAAAGGCAGCAAACATTAGAAGTCTTCCTTGGGACTACAGTTACCTAAGATACACACAGTGATGAACAAGTTTGGTAATAAGCAAAATAGTAAATTCATACAAAATGTAGTAAAATAAAGAAAATACAACTGCAGCAGAGAGAAACAAGAAAAAATAATCCCTTTTCCAAAAATGGCTCTACCACTACATTAAAAAAATAGATATATAGAAAAAGTACACAAAAATTCAAGTAAAGGAAGGTGTAGATAAGTAAAAACAGGTTTTGCAGTCTTATAGAGATTCAGAGCTCTGAGAGAAGATCCATTTGAAAACACACTGAAACCAACTCACAATGTAGGAAAGCCCATGGGAACCCTATGGGTTCACTGGGCCTTTTGATTGATTCAAATGGTAACTGGGAACCATTCCAGATATGGATGATGAGCCAGTTAAATTAATATTATTCCTCTCAGCTCTGCGCATGGCAAACCTCAATGAACCAAGAAATCGTGAGCCAACTTAAATCAATCAGGATATCAAAATCATCAAGAGCCCGGATTCTAAACCCAATACCCATATTGATTATGCATTATTAGGAGGTCTAATTATGTAAGATAACTTCAACCTATTGCTCATCATAGATATGCTACAGCCAGGAAAAAAAAGATCAAAAAATCTCAAAATATGTCAATGCTGCATCCAGTTGTACATGTTATCATGTAAGATTTCGACTTAGATTGAAACCCCCTCAAAACAAAAATGATGCTTTACTGAAGTGCTACAGGAAAATGTTCAAATTATTGATTGAATGTGTTAGGTAATAGCCTTATAACAAGTCTCAAGAAACTGTACATGTAGAGTACCTTATGTGTGTGTGTGTGTGTGTGTGTGTGTGTGTGTGTGTGTGTGTGTGTGTGTGTGTGTGTGTGTGTGTGTGTGTGTGTGTGTGTGTGTGTGTGTGTGTCTGTGTGTCTGTGTGTCTGTGTGTCTGTGTGTGTGTCTTCTCATACTAAATCAACAATAGGATCATAGCTTAATATTCGGTAGCACTAAGGCATTGCCGATAACACCGAGCACGGCAATCGCTCCAGGTTTCGTTTCTGGCCAGCCCAAGCTTACCGTGGCTCCGCCCATTTTACCGGAGGAAACAGACCAAAGTGCCAATTAAGAGAGATGCCAGGATGACATCATCACCATGGGGGGAGTGCGGAGGCGGTGGGGGGGTAGGAGGGGGGGGGGGGGGTAACCCTAGAATCCTTCCATTCGTCCACACCGAGCCGGCCTGGTTTATTATTAGTATCTCACCATACGTAAACCACAGGCACTCTTCTGTAGGGGAAAAATGCCGAAGCCGCGCTCTTGTGATCTTTGTGTAATTATGTGTATATACATGCTATATTTGTCGCTGCATTATTTCCTGTAGGGCTTGCTGCTGCCTTCGCGTCTGAATCAGCGAAATCAAGAGCTGTCCCTGCAGCTCGTCTCCTGATTGGCTGACGGCCCCGTGGGTTTCCCTAGCGACGCGGGGGCGTACTCGCTCAGTGTGTCCCGCCCCCTCCCCCCTCCCCCCTCTTGCTCCATTGATGGCGAGTGTCACATGGCGAAGACGCTCAGAGTGCTGGTTTGGTCTTTCAAGCCCAGGATGCTGTAGGCGATCCTCTTCAAGTGGCCCGGGAGTCTCACTCCGATGTTCTTGATATCCCTGGGAGAGAGAGAGACAAGTAGAGAGAGACAAGAGTGAGTCCACTCCTCTTTCCAAACACATTTGATTCAACAGGCCCAACCGTATTATCACCCACTGGCTAGTCTCACAACGAGTAAAACTGTTAAGTCTGATAGCAGGCCACCAAATCTGGGCAAACGAGGCTTTTGACGTCGTAATTGTTTCTACCAATCATGTTGCTGGAGGCAGAAGTACAGGAACTTGGCCAGCACTAGCACAATTCTCCCAATGGGAAAACAAGCTTAAACATCCTGTCCCGGCTCGGACATTCTTAGAAAAGGGTCTGTTACAAATTAACATCATCTAGACTGGTCAGTGTAGGAAATCCCCTTCTGAAAGCTCCATCCAGTCGGGCGAATCGGTCCCTCTTGGGGAGAACATCTCGAAAAAGTAAACAAGGCGTAACTCCGCCCCTTTCATGGTTTGTTCTCCAGGTTAGTGCCACCTCCGCTCGTATATCCTGCTATAGCGCAATAAGACTGCGGTCTCCAAGGTTACCCTTCGGCCAACACCCATGTGACCTACTGACCGACTGGTGTGATAAAGAATGACAGTGAATGAACAGTGGTATACATCCAGATTTGACATCATAACTACTATTTCAATGCAACAAACCCAAATCTTTACAACAAGTGAACCCTTGGACCCCCACCCTTACCACCAGGGACCCAACTATTCTAATGAGTGGCGCAAGGAACAGGGGGTACGGGGGTGGTTGTGGAGGGTGAGACGCCGATGGCAGGCCCATACTCAAAGCCCTAATCACCGCCCTTAATTACCTAACAAGGATTATCCCAGTCGACCATGAATCACTCGTCTGGCGACCGGAGGGAGGGTTGTAAATAGCTGGCTGGTTCTGGTTAGCGAGGAGCTCCCAGATGATTCCAGATGGGAGACTCCGGGGGGCCCTCGGTCCCACCAGCACCGCACCCGCCCCCCCCACTTCAAAGGCCCCCGCCGCGTCTGCTTTGTGACCCGGGTGTCATCTGGCATCACTGCCTCGGTCGCAGCGGATCGGCCCGCGTCAGGACTCTCTCTCTCTCTCATGTGGTGAGGGATGAGTCCTGGTGCCTTCGCGATTGGCCCCCGCTCTAACTTTAGGGGACTATTGGGACTCGTGTCGACCGCGGTGTCACCGCCGTGGTTCTGCTACGCTTCTCCCCGCTGATTTGATAACCTGGGGGCAGGGAGGGGGGGGGAACACTCTTTCCGAACTCTCAAAAACGGGACTGCTTTCCGGGGGGATTGTTTTTTGTCGATTTTTTGGTACATTCTCCCATCTGGTCGATCTACTACCCGTGTTGTTTCCCAGTGCCTTCTGGTCCCCGTTCTATTTTCTCTCTGTTCTTTTCCGTTCTTCCCGTCTTTAATGTCAGAGAGCCCCACAAAAGGCCCTTGCCCTAAACCGGGCCCTGCACACCCTGTCGGTGGTTTGGGTGGAAAGCGGCTGCTGCTGCCCGGGACTCGCAGCACTGTGGGTGGAGGGCTGGGAGAGAGGGAGACTGGTGGACAGACGGAGGGACGAGGGAGCAGGAGGAAACCACAAGCCGCTGCCACCAGGCTGCCACTCTTTTCCTCAGTCGTTTTGGTTTTTCTTTGGGGTTTTTATTTTGCAGCCGAGACCAAACACCCTATGTGCTTTTGGCACATTAAAACGTTTTATTAAAACAATGCAAAAAATAGCTTTTAATATAGCACAGCGTTGTGGAATACTGATTCGGATTGGTCAATAACGTTCCACGGGTCAGCATTATTTTGCCATAACAGGAAGCTGCTGCCTTTTAAGGTTCCCGAATGAGGGTGCGACAAATCCAACATTAGATGACAGACGTTTTCTTGACAACGCAAAGACAATAGGCTCAGTGCCTTGCAATTTTTTTCAAGTTGATGGGGAAAAAATATATATTATAGCTGATAAGTAACTCTTATCGAATCATTGTTGGCAAGTGCGGTATATGCGGATAAACCACACTGTGGTGTCCTGTTATTGGAAAATAGTGTAGGACGGTGGTGGTGATGTGGCCTCAGCAAAGCAGAGGCTGCTTACCACTGCAGGACTACTATTACATAATATACATATTTATAATTTAAAGCTTCATTATAACACAGATTATCTAAATGTTAAGTATACCTTCAAATAACTAAGGGGTAAGCGCTTTTGTTTGGTCATTTACATTTTTAACGTTTACAGTTGGAGCATTTAGCAGATGCTTTGATCTGAAGTGACTTACAAGACTTGCAACATTTCACACACACAACACACGGAGTCAACCATGCACGTCTTGCTCAGGGACACCTCAGCCACTACAGCAAGGAGGAGCTTGGGATTAAACTAGCAACCGTCCGGTTACAAGTCAATGAGCTAAACCGACCCCTGTGACCCCCCCCCCCCCCCCCCCCCCCCCGGTCATGTGACCCTACTCAGTCAGGTCCCCTTTTAAAAAAAAAAAAAAACAGCGGCCTCTACTTACTCGTTCCTCATGTGCAACACCTGCTCCATGGTGACCATCCCGGCGCAGGCGAAGTTCTCGCTGTACTGGCTCATCTTGATGGACTCCAGCCACTCCGACACCGAGCGGAACGGGGAGCCGTCCGAGCCACTGGTGCTGGGCAGGCGTATGGACACCCTGGACAGAAGGGACACGAGCGTGAACCCCGTGACCCCTACCGCGGCGCACAGTGCCTGGCCCCCGGCGTGCAAGGCGAGGCAAGGCAAGGTCGACGACAGAGGGCTGTAATTATCGTGTCAGTGGAACGGTGTTGAGGAACCAGTCGGTGCGGTTCCAGGAGGGGAGTTGCAATTACATTTCGTCATCTCTTACACTTTCACGTTCTTACATGTTGACACGCATACACACACACACACACACACACACACACACACACACACACACAAAACCGACGCATACCTGCACACAATGACAACACAACGATTTGAAGTCATCAAATGAGCCTCAAGTAATACAATTTCATTAGCGGCAAAACTCAACACGTTTCATTCCCGTTCCACCGCGTGTGTGTGTGCGTGTGTGTGCGTGTGCGTGCACACACGTGCGTGCGTGCGCGCGTGCGTGCGCCGCTCCTCTCTCTCTCATACCGGGGGTCAAAGTCGGCGATGGTCTTCAGGGAGTCGGGGCTGCGCAGCAGCTTGTCCAGCAGGCTGACGATGTCGGGGAAGCGAGGCCTCTTGGCGCGCTCCTGCAGCCAGCACTGCAGCATCAGCTGGTAGACGGCTGACGGGCAGTCCATGGGCGCCGGCAGCCGGAACGCCTCGTTGATGGCCTTCATCACCTGCCAAGCACGCCCTCTGGTTAGTCCACCAACGTCTTCACACATGTGTGACACTTGTATCGTTATTCTAAATCTAAAGGCTCAGTTATGGTCCCACGTCGATGCGCCGCGGTGACCCCGCAGACGCGTCGACGCAGTCGTGAACCCGTATTGGTTCTCCTTCGGGGTTTTAGCGAGTGGACCAATCACAGCACACGGGTCGGATGACGGGCGCTGGGCGAACGAGGCCCCTCCGGTGAGGGTACCTCGGGGTCGCTATGGTAACGGGATCGTACCTCGTGATTGCTCATGTCCCAGTATGGCCTCTCGCCGAAGGCCATCACCTCCCACATCACGATGCCGAAGCTCCACACGTCGCTGGCCGACGTGAACTTGCGGTACGCGATGGCCTCGGGGGCCGTCCAGCGAATGGGGATTTTGCCGCCCTGTTAAAAAAAAAAAAAAATCACATTCACACTCATGTTAGGATGCAGCGCTTGGTAACACTTAACAGTAAGGCTGCACTAATGACGCGTTTATTAACATGGGTTAGGTGGTGGTCATGTTTACGAATAGTGTTAGTGTTAACTTAGTTTATGGTATTCATGTTAACCAAAGTTATGTTGTTCATGTTAACTAACTTTAAACATTGAATAGGGTTGAGGTAAAGGTTAACCTTAACCCCAATGCTTATTCTATACTGTAATTGTTACAACTGCATTTGCTAATGTTAATAAATGGTTCATTAATGTACCCTTATTGAATTTTTTTTACTGTTTTTTTACCCACAGCTTAAGTTATGGCAGCGCCAATAGATAATTAATTGAAATTGAAATTAAATCTGATTTACAAGTCAAAGCAGCGTGACTATTTTAATTGATGGATTAATTGTTACTGTCAGAACAGAGGAGTACGTTCACCAGCCGACTCTCGGCAGCAGAGGCTTCCATAGAAAGCCACAGGAAATCCTTCATTCCTGTGGCCGTCTGACTCTTTCACACCTCTCACTCCCGGAAGGGAGTCGCTCTGAACTGTCATGTCATTCTAACTCGAGTAACTTTGGTCTCAGCCCTTTGACTTAGTTATCCTATCCAGAGGATGTGAGCGATATGCATTCAATACACCTTTAATAGACTTTACTTCACTTTGGAGTCACATACTTTACCTAAGTTCAGTTACAAATAAACCGATATTCTATTACATTCTGTTGTTGGTTAAATGCATATCAGATCTGTCTTTAGAGTATTTATATCCCTATTGTATATTGTGGTCATATTTCTAGTTTTGTTTCCATTTGCTGGGTGTTTCTGGCTTGAACTGAGCAACCATAACAACCAATTTTCACGTGGGATCAATAAAATCCTTCATATCTGTGTCTGAATTGATCAAGGGTCATATGGACATTTAACAAAATACACTAAATATTCAAACAGTCCATTGGAAGTTCACCTCCAATCTCAAACACTTAATTTCCATTGGATGACAACAGACTTCAGAGGTACGTCAAAGCTACGTACGCTGGTCGTGTAGGTGCCCTCGGGGTCGTCCTCCAGCACCCGGGACAGGCCGAAGTCGGACACCTTGCACTCCAGGTTGGTGTTCACCAGGATGTTGCGAGCGGCCAGGTCCCGGTGCACGTAGCTCATGTCAGAGAGGTACTTCATGCCCCCGGAGATGCCCCGAAGCATCCCCACCAACTGGATGGAGGGGATCTCCCCATCATGGTCCTACAGAGGGGGGGGGACAGGAACCGTCAGGAGATAGCAGTGTGTGTGTGTGTGTGTGTGTGTGTGTGTGTGTGTGTGTGTGTGTGTGTGTGTGTGTGTGTGTGTGTGTGTGTGTGTGTGTGTGTGTGTGTGTGTGTGTGTGTGGACCAGTACAACCGTCAGGAGATAGCTGTGTGTGTGTGTGTGTGTGTGTGTGTGTGTGTGTGTGTGTGTGTGTGTGTGTGTGTGTGTGTGTGTGTGTGTGTGTGCGCGTGTGCGTGCGTGCGTGCGTGCGTGCGTGCGTGCGTGCGTGCGTGCGTGCGTGCGTGCGTGCGTGCGTGCGTGCGTGTCTATCGAAACCTAGAAACCATCATTCATGAGATGTGTAAGTGTGTGTGCATTCGTGCGTCGCAGGTTGTATCCTGGTGGGGGCCCCCCCGTGCGGTAGGCGCTGTAAACACTGCGTCCACAATGACAATCACAGGAAGTTGTACAAGGACGGTTCCTGGTTCCCAGCCGACGGGACCACTCACCCTGAGGTATTTGTCCAGCGCCCCGTTCTCCATGTACTCCGTCACGATCATGGCGTGTTTGACTGCAACCAAACAGACACAAAACACAGAATCACATGCTGAACCCAAACGACCCAAACAGGACCGGTTGGGTGTCATTGTTACCGCGGAGCAGAATAGGTAGAAAGGAGGCAAACATATATATATATATTAATAGGTATCTCACTCATACAAATAGAAAAAGTGAGGGCAGTAAAATAGGGCTGACGACCCAAAGAATGAAAGAATAATGAAATCCTAACAATAGTTAAAATGTATAATTATGTTAACGAATTAAATATCAAGAATCTGGAAACATAACAGAGGACACCCCCCCAACCTCACCCCACTCCCCCATGTTCCCCCAAGAAGGGGACCATGCAGAGAATCAACTAACGCTGGGCGCAGGTGCACCAGCCACGGGCCAGCGGGGGCTACTTACACTTGGTCACCACCCCCTCCAGGCGGATGATGTTCTGGTGGGAGAACTGGCCCATGATGGAGGCCTCCGACAGGAAGTCCTGCCTCTGCTTCTCCGAGTAGCCCGGCTTGAGGGTCTTGATGGCCACCGGCCCCTCCGTCCTCCCAGGGGCCCTCAGGATCCCGCGGAACACCTCGCCGAACTCGCCTGGGCGGGGGGGGGGGGGGGGGGGGGGGGGAGAGAGGAAGAGGCTGATTGAGTAACTGAAGCCTATGATAACAGAGCTCCCTTCCCCTCTGCGTGTTTTATCTTCTCCGCTCTTGCGCTCCGTGTCAGGGTGTCCTTTGAAACCGAGAACAAGTAAACAAGGAAGTCTCCTCCGGTCTGTTTTGCCACGGGCTGTTTTGCACAGAGGTGTGTGCGTTTGGGATTGTGTGTGTTTGTGTGTGTGCAGCCATGTGCGTCCGCGACGGTGTGGGGTTCTCTGTGTGAGCATCCGTGTGTGTGTGTGTGTGTGTGTGTGTGTGTGTGTGTGTGTGTGTGTGTGTGTGTGTGTGTGTGTGTGTGTGTGTGTGTGTGTGTGTGTGTGTGTGTGTGTGTGTGTGTGTGTGTGTGTGTGTGTGCGAGTGTGTGTGTGCAGCCATGTGCGTCCGCGACGGTGTGGGGTTCCGTGTGTGTGCATCCATGTGAGTCGGTGATTGTGTGACCATGTGCCTTTGTGCGTTTGTGTGTGTGCATCAACAATGGTGTGTGTTCGTGAGCCATGAGCGGGTTTGGTGTTGGGGAGATCAGATGTCACGTCACAGTGGAAGACTTCCCTGTGGATGGGAACCCAGGGTGTGTGAGTGTCTCTGTCCTATCATTACATTGGATACACGATATCAGATCTTACGTAACGCTCAACCCTTCGGCGTCGATGTCCGACCGAGGGTGTGATCTCTAGATCGGGGGCCAAAACCAACAGCGCAGCCTCCCTCCACCGGCAGGCGCTGCTCGGCGAGGCGACTGTGTCTAAACCCGTCGGTCGACAGCTCCGCCGCGGAGAGGCTAAGCCCCGCGAGGGCAACAAGCGGCAGTCGCGGCTTGTTGCGCTTCTGGGAAGCCGCTCCTCGCCGGAAAACGGGACGACTCGGGAGCGGGTCGGGAAGGGAGAGGGTTCACACACGGCCGGGGGAGTAGGACGGTGTTTCGGTGGGGGGGGGGAGGCGGACGGGCTCACCTGCTCCGATGACTTTCTGCTTGGTGATGTGGTTGGGGTGGATCTCGCTGGCGAACTTGAGGACGGCCGTGTTGGGGTCCTCGTACGTGTGGGGGTCCACGTAGGTCTTCAGGGGCTTCAGTTGCTCTGGAGTGGGGGCAGGGGTGGGGGGGGAAGAGAGAGAGTCAGGATTTGTGTATAGAAGACTAAGCCTAAAAATAAATAAAGCGGTGGGGGGCAAACAACAGAGAGGCAGAATAATAATAGTATTACTTAATAAGAAGAATATACAAAGATGACGCGCTCTCTTCTGTTTACCTGAGGTTGAGAAATAGGCGTCCTCAGGTCCTTGCCGGGAGTGAGAGTTCCTCCTGCTGAATAAAGAACACAGAACCAAAGCCTGTTAGTATTCAAATACATTGTGTACACGCCGCTTTTGTTTCATTAAAAGAAACCCACACGGCCGCATAGCAACCGAAACACGTCCCTGGCAGCCTCATAAAGACCGGGGCTGGCTGCTTTGAGAGAGAGAGAGCCGGCGGCCCCCTTGGGATAAAGTCTGCCGTCCGACTTGTGTTTGCTGAGCCGATTAAAGCACAGAAGGGCTGGCGGTCGCGGAGCCGCTCCGCACACAATGCAGCACAGGGTCACCTTTACAAAGTCCCCGGGCGCGTCTTATCACCCACAATGACGCCCGCCCCGGGCCCCTTCCTGCTCAACGGCCCCGCCGCTAACTAGGGAATAAGTGGCGGGCGATGACAAGGCCGGTTGGAGGGCCCTTCAATTGCGCCCCGGACACAGTTACCAAGTAAGACAAAAGGAGGGGGGGGAAGATATGTGCAGAACGTTGAAAATAAATCCCCCACAATGTTAGATTTCCCTTGTGTGTGTGGAGAGTAAGTGGAAAGAGAGTATGTTTGTTTCAGAAGTTTAAAAAAAGATAGATGTCGAAACGGAAGAGGTTGAGACACAGAGAGAGAGGGAGAGAGAAGAGGGCGAGGGAGCAAGAGAAAGAGTATGAAGAGAAAGAGAGAGAGAGAGAGAGAAAGAGTGCGAGAGCAAGAGAAAGAGTCAGGGAGAGACATGGAGAGAGAAAGAGAAAGAGGGAGAAAGAGAGAGAGAGAGAAAGAGTGCGAGAGCAAGAGAAAGAGTAAGGGAGAGAGATAGAGAGATTAAGAGAAAGAGAAAGAAACAAAGACAGAGACAGAGAGAGCAAAAGGAAGGACATAATAATAATAATAAAGGAAATTTATATAGCGCTTAATATGGTACTCTAAGACGCTTTACATATTGCCCTATCAAAACTATGTAAAACAGACTAGGAATAAAAGAAAAACAGAGGTTAAACATGAAGAATAAGGTGGGAGTTAGGTGGGGAAGGCTAGTGTGAAAAGATATGTTTTGAAGGAACAGCGACAGAGAGAGCAAGAGAAAGAAAGAAATAGAAAGAGGGACAGAGACAGAGAGAGAGAGCGAGAGAGAGAAAGAGAGCGGGAGAGAGAGAGAAAGAGAGCGAGCGAGAGTGAGAGAGAGAGCGAGAGAAAGAGAGCGAGAGAGAGAAAGAGAGCGGGAGAGAGTGAGAGAGAGAGCGAGAGAAAGAGAGCGGGAGAGAGAGAGAGAGAGAGAGAGAGAGAGAGAGAGAGAGAGAGAGAGAGAGAGAGAAAGAGAGCGAGCGAGAGCGAGAGAGAAAGCGAGAGAGAGAGAGAGAGAGAGAGAGAGAGAAAGCGAGAGAGAGAGAGAGAGAGAGCGAGGGAGAGAGCGAGAGCGAGAGAGAGAGAGTGGGTAGTACCAGGCGGTGGCCAGTGTGCTTACCGCTGGCGCACAAACAGAACCACAGCTACGATGAAAAACACGGCGGCTGCAACGACCACACTCCAGAAGATGGCCGTGGTGTAGTTCGGTGCTTCGGCTGTTGAGAGACATCCAACATAACTCGTTTTGAACGTCTTTCTTTAACAGACGAGAATAGATTGCATATTATAAATGGAAATCAAGATGTTGGGACTCTTCAATTGGCCTATCGTGAAAGATTCAATTCATTATTACCTTGCTTATTTTATTTATTTATCATATAAGCATAAATACATCACAATGTGTACGCCTGTTACAATGAAATCCAATTAAAACAGTTATAACTCAGCAATTGCTTTAGTATAATCGATTAATTTTTTCATAAAGTAGGCCCCACCGGATGATTCATTAAATCGATAATCTATCAATCCCAATGAATATTCATGATCACAATATCGGTCAAAATAAACAATCACTATTTTTGTCATTATCGTGCCGCGCTAGACAAGGAATAGAAGCCAAGCTTAGTTCAAAGCAAGCTGAGAAGTTTGTGTTACCGTCCGCCATGGTCTTGAACTCGTCCTCGATGCTGGCGCCCCCGGCTCCCCCCTCCGTGATGGGCTGGACCCTGAACAGGTAGGTGGTGGCGGGGGCCAGGTCGCTGACCCGCACCGAGGTCCTGTCCAGGACCAGCACCGTGTAGGTGGTCATGTTGAGGTTTTCGTCCTGTCGGATCAGACCAGAGTCAGGACGGTCGCCGTGGGAGATTTATTGCAAATGTCGGCTCCACTTTGCAATATTCTCAAAGGTTATTTGAAAAGTTTACGTTCGTACTTTATATTGTCAACCCGGCAATTGTACACAACAAACGTTACACCGTACTGTTTCAAGGTAAATTACATTTTCCAAAATCCACATAAGAAGTGACCCAAACTCGTCTCTGTCTAGTCCAAAACATTTGATCTGTAATACGGAATATATATATATATTTTCTAACTTTTATTTAACTAACCTTAACAGTGCACATACCCACGTTTCTCAATACATTACTACAAATTGAATTAAACATTGAACGTCATTAAGACGTTCTTATGCAAACTAATGGATGCTAACGACATGACGGCGTGGTGCCGTGCAGTGAGGACCAGGGCGGGGTGCGGGGCTGCTGTACCTTCTTGCGGTAGGTGAGTTCGTAGCGGAAGGACCTGGGCGGGGCCCGGTGCCGAGGGGTCACCACCCAGGACAGGGAGAGGCTGGTGGGTCTCCTCTCGTCTAGACGCATGGACGTCACCGTGGGAGGATCTAGGAGCGCCGAGACACAAGCATGAAGCAACAACCATCACGCACGGTGCAACACAGGTCGACAGACTGCTCTCACGCTTCGCCTGCAGAATTAATACAGGGACGTGTCGAGAGCATTAAATGCAGACAATGTTGTAATGTTTGTCAAAGGTTCTATGACAAACTGTCTCCTTATTTAGGGATTTAAAATGAGTCAATGAGTCACCAATGAGTTCCACACCTTTTTTGATTCCACTTTTAGGTCTGAGCGTTTTTTGCGACCGCAACGTCTTACATCATTGCCTAAAGTCTGGGCGACCGTACACATGTATATCACACTCTTGCCCGTCGGTTTACACACAGGATCTCTCAAACCTTTGACTTCGCTTATTTTGATCGAGATCGGCACTCCTCAAGCGAGCGTCCCCCATATGCAAATCAGGTGACCCAAAGCGGTCCCCGGACCCCCAGTTTGGAACCCCACAGTGGTTCCTCCTCCCCAGACTCCCTCACCTGTGTACTGCAGGCTGGTGGTGAGGGCGGCGGTGGAGGGCGGTCCGTGGGCCCGCGGGGAGGCCTTGCTGGCGGCGGCTGACACCCCGTTGTGGGCGTTGACGGTGAAGGTGTAGTTGAGGTGGGCGTCTAGCTGGCTGACGGACACGCGCGTCTCCGTCAGCCCCGCGCTGGCCGGCTCGTAGCGCACCTTCTCGCCGCAGGCCTGGCACGCAGCGCCGTCGCAGCGCCGGCACTCCACGCTGTAGGTGAGGTCAGCCCGGCCCCCCGTGTCCCCCGGAGGGCTCCATGTCAGCAGCACCCGGCCGGACGACAGCTGGGTGGTGGTGGCCTGCAGGTCCTGGGGGGCCCCGGGCAGACCTGGGGGCGGAGAGAGAGGGGTTTACAGGGGGCTTTAGGGGGTCATGGAGAGATGAGACCCAGGGGAGGATTGCTGTTTGTTGTTTTGGTGCTTAAGTTTTCTTATGAGAAAAACTGTTTTTACGAATTTGTACAAATAATTTTATTTTTGCTTGTGATCTTCTAATAGAAAAAAAAGTATGCACCTCTTATATAATTTGAGGTGTATAATGAAATAACCAAAGTATAACTTTGCGTTAATACGATGTCAGTGCAAGACCTTAACCACCAACAGGGAGGGCCTCTGGCAAAATCTAAACGTTGCATCAACACTTCTATTCTGCCGTTCTCTATATATTTTCCGCTTATTTATATTGTCCTTCTATTATTATTTATGAATTCTACTACTTCCTAGAAGTTACTTCCAAGTTATTATCTCATCTTATCTTGAAATGAATATCTATAGCCATCTGTTTTCTGTGTAGATTATAGATGTATTTAAAGATAAAGTCAGCACTCGAAGGCGATATCTCTCTCTGGTTGTTGGTGGTTCTCGAGGCAGCAGATCCAACAGACGATACCAGAGGACAGGCCTCTGGCAGGGCTGCTATCTCACCTGAGCAGGGCCCGGTCGGAGGATCGTCCTCCGCCCGGTAGAAGCCAGGCGTGCAGGGGCAGGCGGCGTCCCCGTAGCCCGTCCCCTGGGTGTTGGCGGGACACAGCTCACACTTCTCACTGGGTGCCGCCGCTTTGAAGTAGCCAGGCTGGCATTCTGCAAACACAGAAGATACAGAGGATTGTCTTTCAGTACATCGCTCCGGTACTTTCCAAACCCCCCGATGTTCAGAGGCAGGCTGTGTGGTCTCCATCCCGAGGGGTCAGAGGTCGGGTTGGTACAAGATTTGGGATAGATAGGTGCTGGCAAATGACGAACACGTGGCTCAGCCCCGTTTTGAACTCTGGCGAATTCCATGGTGATTTAGTGCCTGGCTCTTTCACCACACCGCCCGGGACGAGAGAAGCAAGCACCCGTCCGTGGGAGATAAATGAGATGCGAGATGATATGCCCTCAAACGCTACGGCAAAGACTGCCGTTCTGCAGTCAGATAGCACCGCTGTGAAATATACTTCAACTGCTTATTCTGCCTGTATATATCATACAAGATATATTAAGTATAAAAAATGTCTCTCAAACCAATAATTTGTTTGTATTATACAATATAAAAGGCCTTATACTAAATACAATAAATGATGATCACAATAATCTGAGATGCATCAGCATGCACGCAGAGTACAGGAAGAGCTCTCAACTCAAGAGCACAATCAGGTTTGTTATCATTGAATCATTCATATAATTATTGTAGCATGTCTGCTACTACACGCCACCCAGGTGACTGCCGCACGACACTTAAGTGACCTCTTTTGGACTCCAACAGAGACAAAGGACGAAGGGAGGTGGTGTTAGAAATCCGGTTTATTGCAAAGGTTTCATAATGATACATGGCCGGGAGTTGTAGCCATCTGGGAGAACTCTGAAGAGTGCGTGTGGAGACGGCTGGTTGAACCTGTGCACACTGATTGCTCAATGTGCAAAATGGTCTGCCGCCTCACCGAGCCCCAGCCTCCAATCAGACTCGGCCAGGTGAGGGTAACCAAAGCAGCCATCATCCATCCACACACGCTCCCACAATTATGTCATTAAAAAAGTTAAAGTCATGTTGCCGTTATTATTTTATCAAACCGTATCTCCTAAGGGAACCAAACAAAACAGTATAGGCTTTTCCTTCTGTGAAAACGCAACGGCCCTCTCTGTCAGAGTATCCACTAAACTAGGTCGGCCTAACAGGCTACATCGCGTGAGTTATAGGTCTGATTGTGACCGATATGTGCCTTGATAAATATATACCGTAACTACATCTTCCAAATGCAAGACGCAGCTTGAGATTAAAGTTAGGACTCTATTATTCTCAAAAAGACCGAAATGGAAATAAAGAGTAACTAAAAGAAGAGAACAAAAGAAACATCGACGAAATATTTCAGCACACCCCTCGCAAATTAAAGACAAGAAGACAAACAAGACGCGGTGCCGGACGGTGCTGGGGGCAGACCCTCTCGCGCGTGGACACGTCTGCAACCCGGAGGTCTCGCGTCTCCGTCGCCTCACACGGGACGGCTGACAGCCGACGCTCCGCACCTCCTCTGTGCGCGTTGTTCCAACAGACCCCCTGACAAACACAACCCGTCTCCCCGCATTCCTCAGCGCTCACGGCCAGGGCTCGGGTTCAACGGGGAAACGGAGGCTGAGCCCAATCATAACAGCGCTTCACCGACGACAAAGGGAGCGTCCTTTGTGCTCGCCGTCGCCGCTTAAGTGTATTTGTGTTTTCCTCGGTCGGAGAGCCCCCGAACCCATACCCCCACCCCCACCCCCTACCCCCTACCCCACCCCCCACCACAGCAGACTTCTGAAACACTAGCGCTGGCTAATTTCACACGTCCCCCTCAGAATGAAGTATAGTGCGACAGGTTCCAGCTGTGCGTTGCGGCTGTGAAATATGAACTTAATACGGTGTGAAACGTCCTGCGAGGCCTATGAAGAGAGTTGTGGATATGAGAAGAAGCAGATTCCTCTGCCCTTCCTCCACTCTAACCTCACTGGCTGCCACCGCGGCCACACCAATCACGCGCGCATATGGAGGGTGATCATTCACACCCCTCCCATTGCACATGTGTGTGTGTGCGTGAATACCGCAAATTGTCCAGTGGGGCATGCAGGACTGCATGTCTGTGCATGCTTGCGGGTGGTAGTTGGGGGGGGGTCGTGCAGGGATTGTGGAAATGTGAAAGATGAAGACACAAACGCAAGTACATGTGAGCGCGCACGCTTGCACGCACGCACGCACACGCACACGCACACTCACACTCACACGCACACACACTATAAATATGGTTTGACTCACTAAAACTGCATTTTAGACAGTCGGAAAAAAGAAAGAGAAACTAGGAAGCTCTACCCGAGGGAAGACATAAATCCTAACATACTGACAGCATGAATAATCTTGATTGCGACAGATTGAGAGAGAGAGAGAGAAACCTTCCAAGACAAACAAGCCGTTCCAGTATGGCCAACCAAGTGGCCAGGTTCAAAGAAGAGTCAAGGACAGAGGTGACAGATCGTCTTCCCTGAGCTGGTTTTTTTTTTTTTCACTGCCTGTCCTTCCTCTGCGCTGCGGTCAACTCGGGTCAGAGTTCACTTGGAAGCCGCGAGTGACGCCCGCGCATAATGTGACAGCGCGTGGCCGCGTCCATTCGCAGCGTGGCGAATGGATTTACTCCGCCCCCTTGAAGTCTCCCTTCGTTTGCGTGCGGTTTTGCGTCCATGACGAGGCTCCATCGGCGAGAATGAAAGAATGAGACCGACAAAGAAACAAACAAAGAGCGAAGGGAAGCATGTGCACGAGCTAAGAGGTGCCATTCACAGCCCTGTCGCCGTGTGGGCCTGGCATGTGCTTCCAGACACTCCCCTCAGCCTCTGGATCGCTGTTCCTCACACCTCTTTCTCCCACGCTGATTCATTTGCATGGAAAATATGCAGATTTGCATGATAAAAGGGAGCATCAAATACCTACATATTACGCATGACAATAGACCAGATATTATCTTTCATTTGTACAGTATCACGCATTACTGTACAAATGTGACACGCATACGCAGACCACATACCCACACACACACAATGTCTCCTACACGTCGTGAGAAGAAGTATCGGGACCTGTGTGTGTTCAGCTCTGATTGCAGGAGGCTCTGTGGAATTACACCAAATCTAAACCCCAAAGGTAAGAGGCAGCAAATGAACGACGTGGAACCCAAACACAAACATCTGGGGCCCCTCTCTGGCACTCATTAACAGGGGGAGCCGTGACAGGGGCCACAGAAGTCACTTCTAGAGGCAACAGAAGGGCCAAGACTGAGAGGAGCCCAGGGAGAGAGAAGGAGCCCGCCATACTGTAAACCACAGTGGGCTCAGGAGTATAAAGGAAGCAACAGCTGGCGCCTCAGACTCCCAATTCACATCCCTCACCTCCCCCCCCCCCCCCCCCCCCCCCCCCCCGCAGATACCCTCACTCCCACCCTCAGACCTCTGCCTAATCCCCAAATTCCTCCCCCCTCCACGATCCCCGCTCGGGGGCTGAAAGGCCCTGCTCGCTAACCTATTAACATCGCTATTCATCCCTGACCAGCAGGCAGAGGGGCAACGCCGCGCTATTCAGCGGCCACGTCCAAAATAAATAGAAAAATACTAAACACAGCCACATTGTTGCGTCGAGGGGTGTGCACTGCTCAGTGCTTACGCACGCGCGCGCGCACGCACGCACGCGCGCACGCACGCACGCGCGCATACAGACACACGCACACACACACACACACACAGACACACAGACAAACAGACACACACAATTGGGAAAAATGGGAGCAGAGAGGAAGATGCCGCATGGAACGTGAATAGAGGATTCGGTCCGTTGTTGGCGCGACAGGCCTGGCCCACATGTCCCCGCTGCAATGCATTGTGGCGAGGAGCGAGGAGCCGGTGGCTGCGCGCAGCGAGGGACCCTATAATCACCGCGCATTCCTCCCTGCACTGCCGGCAACAGCAGCAACAGCAGCGGCGGCAGCAGCAGCAGCAGCAATAGGCCAGGCTGCTCTACTGTAGCTCCCAGCCCGAGCTTCAGCTCATAAGGGTTCTCCCCGGAGGGAAAGGTCAACAACATGATGAGTCAAAGTGACGGTAAATTGCGCTCCAGTTGAGACATGATAAGTCAACAGCCTGGGCCGAGATCCGGAGCGTCTGACAATGGAATTCCTCGACAATAGAGCAAAGTCCGGTGACTGAGGAAATAGTTCCTCGCTGGCGTCTGGTGTCAGTGAGCTGTGTGTTTGTGAGCCGTGTGTGTGTGTGTGTGTGTGTGTGTGTGTGTGTGTGTGTGTGTGTGTGTGTGTGTGTGTGTGTGTGTGTGTGTGTGTGTGTGTTAATTCGTGTGCGCCTGTGCGTCTTTAGATTGCTGCTGGACACAACAGGAAGCAGGAAGTGAGAGGCCGACGCGACGCTTCCTTCCTACGGCAGCCAATCAGAGCCCACCCTCCAGCAGCGGCAGCCCTGTTGCTCCAGGGCAAACCAGAACAGGAGCACCCCCCCCGTACATCTGGTTGAGCCCAGACATTTCTCCTCGTTACGACCAAAAAGCCATTCTCCAAATCAAAACATCGTTTAAATCTCCATTTCCCCCCAAAAAAGTCGGTCGTACTTCAGTGCCCTGCTTGCGGGTCTCATGTCATGTGAGAGGCCCCCGGCACGGGCCCCGTTTGTTTATCGTGAGCGACTCCATCCAGGGCCCCGGCTCCATGACGGGGTTTGGGGGGTGGGGGGGGCCCTGAGTGGCTCCGGAGCGCCGCTAAAACACAGGGGCCCTCTCCGTCTGTCAGCAGCAGTTAAGATGGATGTGATAGGCAGAATGATGGATGGACCGTCGGGACGGACGCCTTAATGGGTAGCATGGCCACTCCACAGCCCTCCAGGTGAATAAGACGGGGGGTGTTGGAGGGGGGGGTAGCACAATGGAGCCCAGTCCTCCGCCTCCGCCCTCCTCAGGGGGGCTAGGGGAGGTCAGGACAGCCTCCGGCGAGCGGCGGAGGTGGACGGTACTGAGCGACCCACTGGGACGCGATGGGGGGCGACCCTAAACAAACACGCAGAGACCTCGGAACCACATGAAGGACGGCCGCAGGCGAACGTAAACACGGGGCCGAATAATGGATTGGAAGCCCGAAGAGGGGGACTCTTTGACCGGAGAGACTGCCCCCCTTCCCCCCCCCCCCACCCCCAGACTAGCTCCACATCTGGCCCACCGCTGGACTGCTCCGGACGTACCCCTCCCCCCCCCCACCCCCCGAACCCAAACACCACCCCACCCACAGCCCCCACCCCTGCCTCCCCAACCCCTGTCTGAGGTGCTCTAAAAGCCTCCCCCCCCCCCGAATGCAATGTGTCATGCCGTGTTTGCGTGGAGAGGACGTGTAATTAGCATGATGGCACGGTGTCGGGGGGGTTAATGGAACAGGAGGTAAGACAAGCCAGGGGTCACCGGGGGAGCGGAGGGGTGTCAGAGGGGTGGTGTAAGGGGTGGGGGGCGGGGGGTGGGGGGGCTAAAGGTGTAGGAGTTGAGTCGGGCGTTGGGGGATGCGGTCTGGTCACATTATTCAAAGGGATTAGCGGGCCGATGGAGCCGTTGTAAAGGGGGCATTACATCAGTTTTACAATTGCGGCCTGGCTTTCATCTCAGGTCGTTAACCGACACATACCCCCCCCCCCCCCCCCCCACCGCCGTTCTCCTCTGTCACACTTCTGGCCCCGAGAAGGAGAGGGGAACGCCTTGGAAGGGTTTTAACAGATGCCAAAAGGCTAGAGGTACAGCTATGAGGAAGGCTTTGGCTCGTTTATTGTTGGGAACTTTAGCCGGATGGCGTTTTGTTCTTTACTTCTCCATATCAACATAATTGTTCCACGTTTACCTATTTTGGTTCCTCTTGTCCTTCCTCGAAACTTTAAAAAGTACAAAACTTCAACCAAAGAGGAACCCTTCCACATGAGCAATGAAATCAAGCTGATGGAGAAGGCTGATCAGTGTGTGTGTGTGTGTGTGTGTGTGTGTGTGTGTGTGTGTGTGTGTGTGTGTGTGTGTGTGTGTGGTGTGTGTGTGTGTGTGTGTGTGTGTGTGTGTGTGTGTGTGTGTGTGTGTACAATGGAAAGCCCTGAGCCAACGGGTCGTGGAGTCACAGAAGGATTAGCTGGTCTCCGGTTTCCGCCGCGGCTCGTCCTGTTGGGTGGGGTGGGGGGGGTGGGGTGGGGTGGGTGGGGGGGGGGGGGAGGGTTTGGGGGTGGGGTTGGGGGTGGGGGGTCAGCAAGCGACTGACACGGGGAAAGGAAATGCTGACCTCACACTCCGGCAGCACAATACAATGCGGTCTGCATAGCTTCACACCAACCCCCGCCCACACCTATTAAACACACACACACACACACACAGGCTCCAGGCGCCGGAATGCCATCAGGAGGAAGGCCCCCCGTGGCCTGTGTGTGTGTGTGTGTGTGTGTGTGTGTGTGTGTGTGTGTGTGTGTGTGTGTGTGTGTGTGTGTCCAAATAAAAGTAAGAAAAAATTAAAAACACAAACAGCTGATTGGCCCATGGGGCAGATGATTAGATTCATGTCTGAGAGAATGTGGAATATTATTGAAATTGAATTGAATTGATCAAAAATATGCTATTGAAATGAAAGTGTGTTTCCACCTGGAACACTATTTCCCTATTTCTTAGTGAAATACTGAGGGGTAGAGTTGGTTGCCACCCAAACCACGTGGTGCTTTATGACCACATGTGCCTATAAATACAAAATGCTTTTGCTTGTCATCCCCGTTGTGTTCAGGACAGGACAGGAACCAGGAAGACCTCTCCATTGCATAATGCAGTTAAGACATATATATAACCTGATAGTCAAGCAATGTACTGTGTACACACCTTAAATTTGTTTGAAACTGTATTGCGCAGCAGTACCTCATCAAACATCTGAGCGTTTTTAATTAATCACTTTACGAGAGTGCAGTCGCCAGTGACGTACCTGATCCTAACTGACAGTGGGGTAGTTAAGATAAGATACCAAAACACTTTATTAATCCCAGACGGGAAATTTGGGGAGTTCCGCAACGTCTCCGACCAGAGATGCAGCGTGACACCACATGAAAACACACATCTTCTAAGTACATCGCCCCTCCTACCCACAGCTCAATCACTGTCTTCCTATTACCTCACAGACTGCCTGGGTCTGACCCGAGAGGCCGACATTAACTTGGCACCAGATCTGTCATCCACGCAGCAACCCGCAAAGCCTTAAGTGATCTTGCCGGGGCGTTTCATCCTCTGAAAGTCTCCGCGTTCCCCAAGAGGTGGAAACAAAGATGAGTAGAGAGAAGGAAACCTGACTTCTCCTCTCCAGTACATAAATTCCTAGAGGATCTCAATTTTTGTATCTGTTTCGAAACAAGCCTTCCATTCAGTTGAACATTGATTAGCCAAAGAGCCGGAGGCCTTTAAAACTGTGCCTGCCTGCATAGTATAATGCCTGCATTGTCCGTGATCTTGTAAATAATGGCATTACTACTAGCAATTCATTACATACTTGACAGAGAGTTGATTTATCTTCTTCTGTTGCAGGTTTATATAATTACTAACTGCGATACGTGTTCTCTTATTGCCTAGCTATGCAGAGGATCCTTGCCTTGTTGAAAGTATTCCCACGTGCTTGACTGCACATTTTATAATCAAACACTTCAAATAAACACTAGCGACAAAGACCAGTTTGAGGGAGCCTCGGGCCTACTCATGTTTATCTCTCCTAGGGGAGAATGGGGGCCGCTTGCTTTATCCCTGGGATGACCTCTTATGTTCGCCCCTGCCCCCATCAAGAAAAAGAGTTCCTACAAATAAACAGGCGAAAGAAGCCTGTATTTATCTCCGCGTCCCTCGTGGGGGAAATTGACTGTTTATCTACTTGGATGAGAAGAGAACAGTGGACACTGGACAGCCTAAACAGTCCTAGCATTAGGCATGGGAAACTTTGCAATGTGAGATTTCTGTCACATTAGAAGAGTGGCCACCAATGGCCAACGAAAACAGAAGCACTGCAATTGAATGAGTCAAATCCAGCAAAACAACTTGGTTTGTTCGGAGTAGAAAATAGTAGTCGCTGAACCGGAATCACTGGTTCACGCGTTGAACACACGCGAATGTAAAGCAAATATACGCATTAAAAAGAGACGCGGGCCACACTGTGAGCATGGACTGCTCCTTGTAGCTCTGAGGGAGAAGGAGTGGAGGGAGACAGAAAGAGAGAAAGAATGTGAGGGATGAGGACATGACAAAAATAAATCCCTGAAGAAAACCAGAAGTTACTTCCGTTCAGAGCGAAGTAACTTCGCTCCAACACACCCGAGTCAACTGCTACCTACACAAGCACTGCGCTCACCGCAGGCAGTCAAACAATTACAGCTTAGTCACAAACTGTTGCTCCTTCATCACTCTTGGGTGGGACGGAGAAGGACAGGCGGGTGGGAGGGAGGGGGGGGGGAAGCAGAAGAGGATGGAAAGGGAAGAGGAACTTTAAAAAAGACTGAACCCATAAAGGATTTACTGGAACTCCATGGAAAGTCCCCCCCTCTCCACCAACCAGCCATTACATCCCACTACACCTAATCCACCAACACGAGTCACTGCCAATTCTAGGCACACATATATATAAATAACCAAGCATAGGAGTTAGTACTTGCCATGGTTATTAATGTTCTTGCAATTGTCAATGACTAATGATTAGTCAGGAACGCAGAGCCACTGCCAAAGAAAAACCTGTTCATCACTTTCTATTATCTAGGTTTTATTTTACCCAAAACGATCATCGAAACTTTCAGCCTCATCTTTTAAAAATGAATGAATGAATGAATGATTGTGTGGGTGTGAGTGTGAGTGTGTGTGTGTGTGACTGAACATGTGCATGTGTCCCTGCACGCACGCATTGGTGTGTGTGCCTGCGTGCATGTGTGTGTTTGACCGTGCAAGTGATTATGGGTGTGTGGGTGTTTCTGCGTGCCTGTGTGTGTGACTGTGCGCGCGTGTGTGTGTGTGTGTGTGTGTGCATGCATTTGTGTGTGTGCATCTGCTGGCTTCACACCACTCCATTAATCTGGGAAGCGGAGGTCCATCTATCCGGTTCTACCTCTGGCTGTTCTCCCGGGGCACCCACTGCCCACCACGCCTTGGTCTGGAGTGGGGGGGGGGGGGGGGGGGCGCTTGACCTGGGGTGTTTCTCACCCTGCGGGAATTCCACAGGTCTGTAGCAATCTCAGAGCCTCCTCCTCTGACTCCTTCTCAGTCAACACAACAGGAATGCACTGATTTAAGCCAAAAAGGAAAAAAGGGGAGGAGGCGACCGCAGAGCAAGTTGCTCCGTTGAAACACAAGCTTTATTGTTCC
This sequence comes from Gadus chalcogrammus, assembly GCF_026213295.1. Lineage (NCBI taxonomy): Eukaryota > Metazoa > Chordata > Actinopteri > Gadiformes > Gadidae > Gadus > Gadus chalcogrammus. Next base: position 27,574,834 of record NC_079418.1, on the reverse strand, counting down.
CCTCACCTTGACATTCCATTCCTCACCATTTTTTTTTTTCTTGCAGAAAGAAAATAATATCACACCCATCTCCTAAAAAAAAAAAACTCCACTGTCGTCTTTGTGTGCCGTTTGCCACATTCCGCCGGGACCTCCTCCTCCTCCATCTCCTCCATCTCCTCCTACCCTCTGCTAACCCTGGAGCCTCCCAAGGCTGAAATGATAGCATCATTGCTCATCTCTGTCCGCTACGACTGCGGATCAAGTGGACGAAGATTGCTGAAGAAGAATCCGTTACAGATGGATTTGCATGCTTGGTTAGCCGGTGAATTTGAATCAGCCACGAATATTGGGCTCATGTTGCCAAGTGGTACCAGTGTATATAGGTGTGTGTGTGTGTGTGTGTGTGTGGTGTGTGTGTGTGTGTGTGTGTGTGTGTGTGTGTGTGTGTGTGTGTGTGTGCTGTGTGTGTGTGTGTGTGGGTGTGTGTGTGTGTGTGTTCACGCAGACGAAGAGCGACGTCGGCGCTCCGCTGGCGGAGAGTATCCATGTGTTCCGTCATGAAACAACGAGCACCGAAACAAGCCCGAGCAGGCCAGCACGTTCCTTCATACGTAAACCTCTGGAGCACGACCACGACCCACCCCACCGTCGCAGAAATACTGACTCATTAAGCCCTTCAGTGAGTCAGTGAAGTGGGACCAAGCACGGAACGAGAGAGCGTGAGAGAGAGAGAGAGATGGCTCAACATTGACCGGTAGAGACAGACCCACATGCTGTCACCGGGTCGCTCTGTGATGAATAGGGTGGAGGCCGCTCCGTATTTTTCTTCCCTCTGAATCCTGTGGAGAGTTCAGAACGTGCGGCTACTTCCTGCCCCCACCACCGCCGCCTTAACCTCCCCCGCTCTGCCTTGAAGTCGTTTATCCTTCCCGGTACGGTAGCAGCACCCACCAGATGTTTGATCAGGGCCTCTGTTCCCGACCGCGCTCCACCACAACACTAGAGAGGGCCTCTCTCGGTGGGTTTCAACAGTCCCTCGGGAGCTTCAGACGTCAAACGCTTGCTCCACCGCAGTCTGGTGAGCGCGCATGAAACGGGGCGACAACACCAAGCTCTGCTGGAGCGAGGGGACTCGTTAACACTGCATTGTCCTCAGCATGAATTGAACCCTAACCATGGGGTAATGTACTAATCGTAAATCTCCCCCAAAAATGTGTGTTTTTTTTTTTATTTCCTGATTTCCCCACGCTGGTTCAAGGTCAGGGATGGCGTTGTGACATGTACAGGGGAGGCCCGGCATTCCTTCCCCCCCTCGGAGGAGTCACATTAGCCACAGGGAGAATTCCAATGAGCAACGATAAATACCCCACCTGTGATAGCATTGTATCCCTTATCAGCACGACGATCAACACACTACTGACACTGTAATCAAATACCAAACGCCTCATGGAACATACCGCCAATCCACAAAATCAAACTCCATGAACGGGCTCCGATTCAAACTTCAAATGAATCAACGACTATATTAATAGCACAGCACCCACAGGTCAGAACAGGCCCAAAGGAACAAAGAGCCTTACCTTGGCACACTTCCTTAATCTCCTCGTAGCCCGGCTTGCACTGGCACTGGCTCACCGGCACCACCCACTCCCCGTCCATGGTGCAATAGATCCGGGGCACCTTCTCGCTGACGGCGTTCTCCATGCACACCCCGTCCACTTTGCTCAGCGCCTGGCTGCCCGCCACCGTCTCGGGGAAGCTGGCCAGGCTCTTGACGGTGGCCGGGCAGGTCTTGTAGTACACGCGCACGGACAGGATGGCCACGCAGGCGCCGATGTCCTGGAAGGCCAGGTAGAAGCCCTTGAGCGACAGGCCGTCCACCGCGCGGGTCTCCGTGTTGACGGGCTGCAGGTTCTTGCGGGTGATCTCGTCGGGCGCGATGGTGGTCACCTTCTTGAACTGGCCCTTGCGGAAGGTGGTGCCCACGTCGGCGTCCGCCTCCGACGTGTACATGTTGAAGGTCTCCTTGCAGGTGAGCGAGGCGCCGTCGAAGGAGTTGCAGTCGCGCACCACGAACTGCAGCTCCACCATCACGCGCGAGGCCGAGGGCCGCCGCTGGATGAAGGTGGTGCGCAGCCAGTTGTCCTGCTCGCGCTCGCCCACGTTGCACACGGAGTACGAGTAGAACTGGGAGCCGTTCAGGGTCTTCTGGGCCACCTCCCACTGAAAACACAGCACACACGCAGAGCGAACCCCCCGCCCCCGTTAAAGTTAGACAGGAACTCACCCACGCGATGACCTCATGTGTAGTAGTGTTAACCCAGAGCACTATAGGACTCGTGTGCCATAGGGGCCCCTGTTATAATCCACATGTGGCCCCCCCACAGCACCCCCCTCTTCAGTTTAAAGCCCGGAAAGAAAAACAATGCATCGAGAGAGAGAGAGAGAGAGAGAGAGAGAGAGAGAGAGAGAGAGAGAGAGAGAGAGAGAGAGAGAGAGAGAGAGAGAGGTCCCACAGGGTTTATTGGACTGATGATGAACGTTTCAGGGAAACTTTTTCAGCAACAATAAACCTTTGGTTTCTACCTTTATGAATTATTTATACATTGCGAGCATCATCTTTTGTTCGGACATTGAACAGATACAAAAAAGGCTTGGCATTTAATTATTTTTGAGACATTGGCGACATATAGGGGTCTAATCTAAACGATATCACCAGAAGCAAAAGCGTAACGCATACTTTTGTAAACTATTGCAGGGTTCAAAGCAACCTGGGGATGGTTTACTCCCTGCGTGTTACCACTTTGCTATTAATGACAGGAATGTGCTTTGTTAGCTGCCTCTGCTAATGTCTGCAACACCACAGCCAGCATTTTGAGATGCTGTTAAAAGTCAAGCTCAAATGATCTTTATCATAATTCCTCACAATGTACATCAACATGCTACGCCTGCTTACTGCGTTAAGACACGTATAAAAAAAAGTATAGACAAAAGTTGTCTGTTTGTATAAATATGATCAACTTTCTTATTTTATTTCAGGTGAAAAAAAGTTGGATGGGGATGTTTGCCTATGAGAGCCAATGCTTTCTGTTTTGGCACTACATGTCTAAACATGCCTATGATGCATCTGCACAGTATGAGCCGATTTGCATTCTGCATACGAATGGAACGTGATAAATACATAAACCCCTACATCTATCCTACAAGCTTATGTTTGTGTAACAGGTTACTATTTCTACAATTATGTCTGAAATGTAACGAGTATGTAATGACTACATTATGCGTACTGATTGGCTGCATCTCTGACCACCACCATACACGCGCATAACCCCATGCATGCAGAAAAGGCCTATTTTAATTGCCCTCTAACCTACAATTCCAGTCAATTCAAGAGACTAAGCCTTAAACCACAAACAATCACAAGCATTCTCATTGCAGAGATCCCCACTCCACGTCAATGCTTTGGCTCAGACCTCTTCCACCACCAACTAAACTCATGATGGTATTTTTAGTTAAAGGGTGACAGGCTTTAGGCCAGGTGAATAAACAGACACACTTAGTTTGAGGAAACCACAGAGAATACGATGCACATGCAGTAACAAGCAGCTGAAAAGACATGTTAGATAGGCCTCGTTGCAGACTGCATTGAGACATCTCTACTTACGCCTCGCTTGTCGCCCTGTTCAGATGGCCATGTCAACCAGCCCAGCTCACTCCCCGATGCCTTCATATCCAGCAGTACTTCTGTGGGGCCGAAGAGGTCAAGATTAGCAAGGCAGAGCAGAGCAGGGAAACCTGGGTCGTGAATACAATGACCAACTGACCAAACTAACCATGAGAAAGTTAAAATACAACAGAGGCTCAAATGGAGGAATTGGTCGACATCATAATGTTAAAAACACAAAAACGATCGCTCTTAGTTTCGAAGACATGCCAGGAACCACCTAAACATGTGACACCAATTCAACTTTAACAACTGAACTGCATCGTTACTGACTGCACGTGTTATAAAGGTGTTGCACCATTCCAGTTAGCGGATTGAAACACAGAATACTATATATAATGATGAGCATAACTAAATAAAAACTGTAACTTAACACAACAGTTTATTTAATTTTTTGCAAAAACTTAAGACCCATGCAATGATGTATGCAAAGTCGTAGCCCGTTTGGTAGGCTTTGCCCCGCACATCATGGCACGCTTGCTTCATTAAACCTGAGCGAACGCTGGAACTGACACTGATTTCTGAATGGATACGAATGAATCAAAAGAGAGTAAAAACACGCACCTTCTTTGGATTGCAATGTTATTAATATTCCGTTGATGAGTACATAGGAAAACAATATGCGTCGGACGCCGCAGTAATCCATTTGGGCAACTCGGCTGGCCTGGCTGGGACCCCGTCCTCTGAAACTTTAGTGGTGGAGTGAGCCAGTGGAGAACTAGTGAAAGCCTCGTTAGCAGCCGTGTTGGACGTCACGGACTCCGCCTAGTGGAAACTGTGTGGTGAAGGGGTGTAGCCAATGGGTGTAGCCAATGGTAACTCGCTATAGCCTACCTGGGCCATCCCACTGTTCCGGGCTGAAAGCGAAGCAATTCTTTGCATGCCGATGTTGATATCCAACAGTTGGCAGTTTTGAGGACAGAAGAAAAGAAAAGAGAAGAGAAAAGTGGCGGATACTTAAATATGTGTTCCCTTTGTAGTCAGAGTACCCCCCCCTGAATACAGAGCTGGAATCGTTGTGACAAGCGGAGAGAAATGTATTCATGCACATAATACCAGAAGCCACGCTATTTCACTGATGCCCTGCTTCTTTCAGATTATCTTTTGGTATTTTTGTATTCTTGCATAAACTTATAGCTGGTCCAAAATAACCCTATCAAAGAGTATTTGAAAGGATTATGCACAACTGTATGCAACCGGAATTTGGTATTTTGTCTTTGTTTCTGAGCTACCCGCTGTTAGCCTACTATGCTCCTTGGAAATGAAGATTAATAACGACATTAACTTAACTTTATATTTATATAGGCTACCCGCTAAAGGAAGTGCTGTTTTGTTTACAGTTGAGCGCTGTGGCCCCAGGCTTGTATATGAAAGCCTACCAGGCTTCCTCCCAAGGGTTTCCGTGGTAATGTTTACCTTCTCGCTCCTGGCCCTGTCCTCACAATAGATAATGACAATACAGTATGTCATTGATTTGACATAGTTACACACACACACACACACACACACACACACACACACACACACACACACACACACACACACACACACACCACACACACACACACACACACACACACACACACACACACACACACACACACACACACACACACACACACACACACACACACACCTCTTTCTGTCTGTAACCACACCTGGTATTCAGAGTGCGGGAAAATAAATGGACCCCCCTAGAGGGAAAGGGGGGACTCTTTCCCCTCAACAGAAACGCTTACACACACACACACACACACACATGTCCACACACACACACACACACACACACACACACACACACACACACACACACAGCACCAGACACACACACACACACACACACACACACACACACACACACACACACACACACACACACATACACACACACACACACATACACATTGCGAGCAGTGACATAAAAAGGAGAATATAGTACCCGAACTATGTATTAAAAAGAGAAAGGCACAAGAGGGATAAGCTTACTCTAGATAGAGGTACAAGTGTGGAGCTTTAATACTATAGGGTGTCACCAAGATAATACTGCACTGCTTCATTTATAATACCAGCGTACAACATTGAGTGTAGCCAGCAGCTTACTCTGTTTATACTAGTCCTACTACTTAGTCCTGCTACACAGTGCATTATGAAGCGGTTCCCTCAGGTCATCTCAAGTGGAGCCTCAGTTGTTTTCACAGAGGGACTTGTTTGGACTGAGAGGCTCCAGGCTGGTAGTTCGTCTCCACTATCTTAACACCACCACTACGTGTGGATGATCTCAGGCCGTAAGCCTGCTGAATATGCATTGTTCTCCAGGGAGGTTGGGAGTAAGTGGAGAGCTAGGGGGGTGGGGGGGGGTGAGGGGGGATGAGGGGAAGGGAGGGGGTGAGAGGTGAAAGGTCACCAGGGCTAGCTGCACAGGTGTAAGGGAACCAGCAGCAGAGTGGATAAGACAAACAGCAGGGCTATTGTACCCTATTTGCTGCTCTTTACACACACACACACACACACACACACACACACACACACACACACACACACACACACACACACACACACACACACACACACACACACACACACACACACTCACACACACACACACACACACTCACACACACACATACACACAAAGGCATACAAGCACACTCAACCAAACAGACACAGACAGAAGCATGAGCAGACACACACACGCTCACACACATGCACAAAGATGCACACACACACACACACACACACACACACACACAAACACAAACACACACACACAAACACGCACAATCACTGGTTCTTATTTTAGTTTACAACAATATGTACGCAGATAGAATAAAATACATATACTTTTTTTTTTGCAGTTTACACTGACCAAAACATGTCTATCTGACATGGTTTGTACCATTGTGGCACATTATTATTTTTGATAAAACCATAATAAACATTTTACTAATGCAATTCCCTTTGTCACAAAATGCAAGTGCAAAATTAAATAGTCAATAAAACACAGTGCTCCTACAAGGATTTATGGTAGCACATAACCATAAGGGTACATTACTTAACCATTAATTAAGATAAATGAATTCAGTAACAAGCATTATTAATAGCATTAGCATAGGGGTTAGGGTTACGTTTAGGGTTAGGTTTTGGGGTAAGTCAAGTGTTAGGATTAGTGCTGCGGTTAATCCAAGTTAATGAACATAAGGCTAGGGTTAGGGTAAACATGAAGCCCAATAGTAAACGATAACCCGATCCTAAGCTAATGAAGTGTTAGCTAATGCTTATACTTCATTAACCAATGTTAATTAATGGTTGAATACGGTTCCCTTATTGTGAAGTGTTCTGATTTATTTTTGATGGTAACACAGAATTAAATGAAGCTATGAAGTAGATCCTTCTCATTATTTTAGACTACCCTGCCTACGCAATCATCTTTGCACCATAATTCAACTCATCCCCACAACAGACACTGTGTGAGGTTTCAGTTTGTCTAACCTTGAATCGGAAAAATAATAAGATAATCTCTGCTGAGAGGGCATGTTCCCAATGCCCTCTCTCCCCCTAACCCACAAGGAGGTGGTCCTTAAGAGTAACACGAACCCCCCCCCCCCTACACAGGGAGGGTGGGGGGGGGGGAGGGGCAGTTGGGTAGGCCGTGGACACACCACTCCATTCAGTTAGCTTGTTATCACATCATTATCTCTACATTCCAATACGCTGAGCTGGAACACGCTCGTGTCCGCGTCCGGCGCCTCCTCTGTTGACTCTGCACGGAGCCCACAGGTTCAGCCCGGAAACGGACCTGATGTCAGCGTTCCACAAAACCTTTTATTGTCTGTGTGATAAGACACCGACGATTGTGTTTGGTTTCAAAGTTCATTCATGAAAGAAGAAATGTTTGTTGTTAGTTGCCAACAACACGATGAAAGATCACGGAAATTATGGAAAAGGGCCGTAAAAGTCTGAGCAGGTAAAAAGGTAATTGTAACAACAACATTATTTAGCAGCCCGCCAGTCTGTTGCGCTGGTGATGGGTAGTCTGGGTGGTGATTGACCCACAACCCCATCCTAAAGAGGAGGCAGTGGTGGGGAGAGGGCTCTGGTCTGCTACCAGCTTCCCACCCCTCTTCATCATCCTGCAGGCAAACAGGTCTCTGAGAAGGGAGTCAATGGTCAATGGACTGCATATATATAGCACTTTTATCCCAAGCGCTTTACAGTATTGTCTGACATTCACCCACACACGGTTAAACATGCAAGACGACAGCCAGCTCGTCGGGAGTAGTTAGGGTTAGGTGCCTTGCTCAGGGACACCACGACATAGCTAGGAGGAGCCGGGGATCGAACTAGCAACCTTGCGGTTACCAGCCAACCCGCCCTGCCTCCTGAGCTACTCCGGCCCAAGGGAGTGTTGGCCTGTGATCTCCTCCTCAGCCCCCACACCCCTCTGAAGTCTGGCCTTCGGAGAGTACGGACGAGGGCGGAGAACCCCACAGTGACCCTGGTTGTTTTAGAACAGTGTGCCAGGACGGAGGGAGACATGGGCAGGAGGAAGGCCAGTCTTCACCGGGCCTTCCTTTATACGGCTGCCTCACAGTAGAGGCTGATCCATGAGACGAGGCTGGAACGAGTCAAGCGCCGCCACCATCGGACCTTAGCTAGGCGGTTGCGCTCGTGCCACTCGACCAGGAGAACCTCCCCGTGTAGGGAGCTGTCGATTGATTGACAGATGAGGGCCCTGCTTCACATGCTGCCACCTCCTCCTACCTGTCAGGAGGGGGGACATCTCCTATGGAAGGCCAAGAAGGCCACTAAGTGGCCCTAGAATGGCGCGGTAAAAGTGCTAAACCGCACGGAACCGTACGGAAACCATGCGGTTTCCGTGCGGTTTCCGTGCGGTTTAGCACTTTTACCGTGCCATTCTAGGGCCAGTTAGTGGCCTTCTTGGCTTTCCATAATCTCCTGACAGGTGTTGCCACCAACTCAAGTGCTAGTGGGGGATCTTCTATTGTGTTTTCTTTGTTTTGTGTTATTATCTAGGGAAATTAGAATGAAAAGAAGGAGTACACTTAAATTACAAAAGTATAAGTAAAATGGATGACGGTTTAAGGATAAGAACAAATCTTCTTGATCGCAGAGCATTTCTCCTCAGTAGTATAAATACAGTATATTAATAAAGGCAGCCTGCTGAGAAGAAACAGGGCAGGAATAAAAGATGCAGTTATGGCATGCATTAAGGTGATAAAAGTGATTCGTATTGTAGGAGTGCAGAAGCGGGGCTGTTTGACATGATTCCAGGTTGTAGTGGCTCTCGGAGGATTATTG